>NC_135236.1:541506977-541810008 GCF_051348905.1 Ranitomeya variabilis
TGCCCACAATTTTTTTTTTATTTTTGCAAAGGTAACAGGAGAAACTGGACCCCAAAAGTTGTTGTCCAATTTGTACTCTGATGCCCCATATGTGGAGTAAACCACTGTTTGGGCGCACGGCAGAGCTCAGAAGGGAGGGAGCACCATTTGACTTTTTGAACGCAAAATTGTCTGGAATCAATGGTGGAGCCATGTCGCGTATGGAGACCCCCTAATGTGCCTAAACAGTGGAAACCCCCCAATTCTAACTCCAACCCTAACCCGATCCATAATCTTAATCACAACTCTAACCCCAACACACCCCTAATCCCAGCCCTAACCATAAACCTAATCACAACCCTAACCCCAACACACCCCTAACCCTAATCCCAACCTTAACCATAACCCTAATCAAAGCCCTAAGCCCAACACACCCCTAACCCTAATCTCAACCCCAACCTCAAACCTAACCCTAATCCCAACCCTAATCTCAATACACCCCTAACCTTAATCCCAACCCTAACCATAACCCTAATACCAAACCTAACGCTAATCCTATCCCTAATCCCTACCCTAACCCAAACCCTAATCAAAGCCCTAAGCCCAACACACCCCTAACCCTAATCTCAACCCCAACCTCAAAACTAACCCTAATCCCAACCCTAATCTCAATACACCCCTAACCTTAATCCCAACCCTAACCATAACCCTAATACCAAACCTAACCCTAATCCTATCCCTAATCCCTACCCTAACCCAAACCCTAATCCCAACCCTAATCCTAACTTTAGCCCCAACCCTAACCCAACTCACTTTAGCCCAATTGTAACCCTAATTGGAAAATGGAAATAAATACATTTTTTTATTTTATTATTTTTTCCTAACTAAGGGGTGATAAAGGGGGTTTTATTTACAATTTTTTTTTATTTTGATCACTGTGATAGAACCCAAATGAAACAAGAGGAAAAATCATCTTCTAGTTGCCGGCCGGCAGATCATGGCGAGCGCACTACGCATGCACCCGCCATTTTCTTACCGGAGGGAGACGCCGGTGGCCGTGAGGGGAAGCAGGAGGACCCAGGGACACCGGGAGACACTGGTAAGTATGGCGGGGGGCTCGGGGACCCCATTTCTCTGTTCTCTGATGTGCGATCACATCAGAGGACTGAGACATTGAATGGCACATCGCACTTTTTTTTGTGGTCAGCGGTAAACAGGTAATATCGGCGATCACAAAACAGGGGTCGGTAAAAACCGACCCGGATCATGTTCTTTGGGGTCTCAGCTACCCCCGGCAGCTGAGACCCCAAGACATGCCAGGTGCCAGCTGGCGGGCGCATGCACCAGCCATTTTCTTACCGGAAGAAGATGGCGGCGCCCATGGAGGGGAATCGGGGACCCTATTTCTCTGTCCTCTGATGTGCAATCACATCGAGGACAGAGAAATTAAATGGCAAATCGCGTTTTGCTTTTTGCAGTCGCCGGTAAATGGTTAACTAAGGGCAATCACAACTCGGGGGTCGGTAAAAACCAACCCAACCAATCATGTTCTCTGGGGTCTCAGCTACCCCCGGCAACAGAGACCCCAGAGAAATCCAACCCCTTAACTACCGGCGTGTCAGCGGTCGTTAAGGGGTTAAAATAGACCTCTTTGGCCACAATGATCAAAAGGTATGTGTGGAGAAAAAAGGGCACAGAATTTTAGGAAAATAACATTTTGCCAACTATTAAGCATGGGGTTGGGTCAATCATTCTTTGGAGTTGTGTTTTGCAGCCAATAGCACAGGGAACATTTCACAGGGAGAGGAAAGAATGGATTCAATTAAATTTCAACAAATTCTTGATGCAAACATAATCACCATCTGTAAAAGAGCTGAAGTTGAAAAAATGATGGCTTCTACAAATGAATAATGATCCTAAACACATGTCAAAATCCACAATAGACTACCTCAAAAGGCAAAAGCTGAAGGTTTTACAACTACCCTCACAGTCCTCTGATCTGAACATCCTTGAAAAGTTTTGCATAGGCCCACTTTCCATTTTTTAAATATAAAAGATAAAAAAAATATATATTTTCCCTAAAATACAAAGGAAATGCATAATCTTTAACTGTAGGCCTTTAAGAGATCATTTCATATTAAACTTGCTTAACTATTCACAATAACAGTAATTTTGAACAGGGTTGCCCAAACTTTTACATGCCCCTGTATGTCTCCTGATCTGAACCCAACTGAAACACCTATACAGAATTCTAAAGAGACAAGATGGGCATCACTCTGCATCCAGAAACCAGGCTCTAAAACAGGACGTTCTTGAAGTATGGAAAAGGATAGATGTTACAATAAATTGCCAATGTGTCCCTGTTCCTTCCATGCCTTAAAGACTTGATAAGATCCTTAAAAAAAGGTCACAAAGGTCATGCAAAATACTAGATATGTTTTTGATGTAGGGTGTAGTCAACCAAATGTAGTTAGCTAATTAGAATAAAACTGAAACTTTTGTAATCAAAGTTATATTACTCTAACTCATGGTATGGGTTAACAAATGTTCTATGAAACGCAGTCTTGTCAAAATTTAGAAAACTGTTCTTGTTTTCAGTGGGTATGGGTTAAACATCTTTCTTTTCAAAGTGGTTGTACCCATTTATGCTAGTCACTGCACATCCTACATATAAAGTGTTTTAAGGGTTTATCCAGAACTTTGTTATTCTTCCTATGGAGCCTAGAACTTACAGTCCGGTAGTTGCTACCTGCCTTTTCAACCGGACAATGATCTCTGTCGGATTAGGGCGGTCATGGACAGCTCCTGCTTCCAGTGATATCACATCACCAGAGCAGGTTCTTTTCTTCCACTCTGCTGATGGAAAGTCATTACCGATGTCATCCTGATTGACAACAGTCGCAATAACTGGAGGGAGCCAGCTTTCAATCAGCAGTGAGGCTCCATTGACAGAGCAGACAGGAAGAGAAGGCACTGATCTATTGTTGTGAGGTGAAATAAAGTAGGAGAGTCACCACCTGAGCCTGCAGAGATCACTGAAAGGCAGAACTAATTACCTGCCAGCAAATGCTTCGACCCATTAAAAGAAAAAAATAATAATAACCAAAGTCCCAAATTACTATTAATCTAAATATACTTTTAACAAACTTTGCATAAATGAATAGTACAGGACACTTAAAAAAACAAAAAACAAAAAAAACATTGTAGTATATCTTAACAGAGAAATCTGCTTCTTTCTCCGCTTAGAAGACACTACTACCCCTTTCCCCTGCCACCTGAATTTGACATCCAATCTGAAAAAGCAGCTTAACTCCTTTTTGTCTGACAAATGCCAGTACAGTTAGGAGTCAAGCTACCCAGCCTATTATACTCTATGGAAAAGGATGAAGTGGAAGAGTGAAGAGCAAAGTCAGAATAAAAGCAGAAGGTAACACAAAGATCCTAATGAGCTTTCTGACAAGTTTTACCTCACTCTTGAACTGGATTCCGGGGCCTAGGGCCAACTAGTAACATTTACTCTAGGGGCTCACTGTACAATTACATGCAAATATTACATCATCTTGAATCACAAATGTACTGATGCTTCTATATAATAAACTAGGTAAATTGTTAAATGAATGATAAGATTACTGTCTGTAGATCGTGAAATTAGTGTAGTTTGCCAAAAACTACACATACAAAGGATTGAGGGAGCCATGCCTGCACAGGGGCCCACTGGAAGATTTATCTGCTTCACAGTGGGCCAATGTAGGCCTGGAGTCACATCTACACAGCAGTGCTGGATAACATCCTCCATGCTGCGGCTACTTCTCTCTGAGTGCTAAGGAATGAAGATTAGGGATTCATTCTTGTGTTCTGTGTTGTGTCTAACAGAAATCATCTTTCCCATACACAGCAACTAGTCTACTCCCACTAGCTCAGAGTCAATTGCAAATTAGAGACGGATCCTGCAGAGGGGAAAACTGGTGAGAATGCAAGTTACACAGTCATACAAATGGTCAGAAGTGGAATTATTCCTCATGTAAACAAACAAGATAGCCTACTCTGAAAAGATTCAGTTACCCTTTAACCTCAAATGTATTTGTATATGTTATATTCATTTGTAATGTGTTCTCAGTATATCATTCTGTTGTCTATGTATAGCAAAGCTTTCTAGTTGACAGACCATGACCTAGATGTAGCCTTGCAAAGCTTGTGTGCAACCCCCACTCGATGTAAATCTCCCAAGGCCCTTAGCCAACAGAGTTTGCAGAGATATAACTGGACAAGGGCACAATTCTGAAAGAGGCATGTCTCACACTGGGAGCGACATACGGCATGTCTGGCCGAAGGAACGTAGATTATGTATCTTACAGTTCTAACACTTTTTTACGGTTTTATGTGAAATGCTCATTGATGATCACGGCAGAGTGAACGAGTTGAAGCAGGATTTGTTAGCTGCGAGTAAATGTTTGATTTGGAATGCAGAGCAGCTGCAATGTACAATGATGTCACAGCGCGATATGCTATTGGTTAAACCCTGAACAGATGTGCGTATGATCTCTGCCAAAACAGACTGGAATCTAAACTGCTGCCAGGCCATAGCACATGTACCAAGCAGGCTCAAGTCAACTCTAGGGACAGTCCCCTGCAATGGCACAGACAGGCAGAGGGAAAGAATCCTTAAGAATAACATCTATAAAACTAGTTGGTACATCAATACTGGCTAAGCAGTCTGAAAACAATTACATATTTCTTTATAACTGTAAGTGCAGACATTATCCAACAAATGGCTTGCATTACATAAAGAAATGAGAACTACGCAAACATTAAAAATAATGACTTGATTTACTGCAGAATTAACTCCTTGTAAAACATTTTAAAAATCACTCATGAACTGGACATTTTTAGCTAACTGGTTTTAGTAGAGACAGATTTTACTATAAAGATATTAATTTGGCCCCATTGGGAGGGCAGTGCCTTCAGCTAAGTCCTTTTCTGAGATCATACGTTTACACTTTGGTTGTAGTCACTAAAATATATTTCTGCCCTCCACAATTTCCAGATCAACAAACACTAGATTTAGAAAGTTATTAGGATGTCCACTTTGTACACTATACAAGAAATTATTGAAAGGGATGGTCCAAAACTAAAATTTACTCTAATCCTAAATGTCAGTTTATTTAACCCCTTTCAACTCCCTCACACCTTCTTGACCAGGCCAAATTTTACAAATCTGACCACTGTCCCTTTATGAAGAAATAACTCTAACGCTTCAATGGATCCAATTGATTCGGAGTTTGTTTTCTCGCGACATATTGTACTTCATGATAGTGGTACAATTTCTTTGGTATGACTTGCATCTATTTCTGAAAGCATCCAAAATTTTGCCAAAATTTGGAAAATTTTGCAATTTTCAAACTTTTAATATTTATGCAATTAAATCAGAGTTATGTCACACAAAATAGTTCATAAATAACATACCAACATGTCTACTTTACATCATCTACTTCTACTTGGAATCTTCATTAAGAATTTGTAGGTATTTCTTAATATTATCGGTGATATTAGAAAATTGTAGACTAAACTCGGTAATAAAATTAATGGAATCATTTTTGTGTTGTTGATTACTTCTATCCAAAGAATTATTTTGCGTTAAAATAATAAACTAGTACAATCTGTTTTGTCCACAATATTTTCTGCCCTTTTTTTTTTTTTTTTTAGGGACTTTCATCACATTTGAAGTGACTTTGAGGGGCCTATATGTCAGAAAATACCCAAAAGTGACACCAATGTAAAAACAGCACCCCCAAGGTGCTTAAAACAACATTCAAGAAGTTTGCTCACCATTCAGGTGCTTCACAAGAATTAACGAGATGTGGAAGGAAAAAATGAACATCAACTTTTTTTCACAAAATGTTTTATTTAGACCCAAATGTTTTTATTTTCACAAGGGTAACAGGAAAAAAATGTACCCCAAAATTTGTTGTGCAATTTCTCCTGAGTATGCCGATACCCCATAAGTGGGGAGAAAACCACTGTTTGGGCACACAACAGAGATCGTAAGGGAAGGAACGACTTTTGACTTTTTTTTAATGTAAAATTTGCTGTAATAATAAGCAGATGGTTGTCCAGTTTGAGAGCCCCTGATGTGCCTAAACAATGGAAACCACTCGAAAGTAACCCAATTTTGGAAACCAAACCCCTTAGGTAACTTATCTAGATGTGTGGTGAGCACCATGAACCCTCAAGTGCTTCATAGAAGTTTATTATGTTGAGCCGTGAAAATAAATAAATAAATAAAAAAAAAAAAATCATATTTTACCTCAAGGAACTTTTTTTAGCCCAAGATATATTTTTATTTTCACAAGGGTAACAGGATAAAATGCACCATAAAATTTGTTGTGCAATTTCTCCTGAGCACACAGCCAAAATGTGGAGGAAAACTACTGTTTGTGCGAACTGCAGGGCTCTGAATGGAAGGAGCGCCATTTGACTTTTTGAATGCAAAATTTGCTGGAATCATTAGAGGACGCCATGTAGAGTTTGGAGAGCCCCTGATGTGCCTAAAGAGTGGAAAACCCCACAAGTGACCCCATTTTAGAAACTAGTCCCGCAGGGAACTTATCTAGTTGTGTGTAGAGCACTTTGAACCACCAGACGCGTCACAGAAGTTAATGACGCTCTGCCTTAAAAATTAAAAAAGCTACTTGTTGCTGGACTAGTTTGAAGGCACCTTGTCACATTGGTAGAGCCACTAAAGTGCCAAAATAGAAGAACCTCCTGTAAGTGACCTCATTTTACAAACTCACAGAATTTTATACCATTGAGCAGTGAAGAAAAAATAATTACATTTTTACCACCAAAATTTTAATTTAGCCCCAGATTTCACATTTTCACACTGGGAAGGAGGTAAAACCGGCACCAAAATATGTTCCACAATTTCTGCTGAATGTGGAAATACCCCATATATGGCTATACAATATTGCTTAGCCACATACGGTGAGACTCAAGAGGAATGGAGCGCTATTTTGCTAGAATAGTTTGCAGGCTCCATATATACTCGTAGAGCCCCTAAGTACTAGAAGAGCAGAATCTACCCTCAAGCGACCTTATTTTGGAAATTATAACTAGTGTTGAGCGATACCTTCCGATATTCAAATGTATCGGTATCGGATTGGATCAGCCGATATCCAAAAATTATCGGATATCGCCGATACCCGATACCAATACAAGTAAATGGGACACAAATATCGGAAGCTATCCTGGATGGTTCCCAGGATCTGAAGGAGAGGAAACTCTCCTTCAGGCCCTGGGATCCATATTCATGTAAAAAATAAAGAATAAAAATAAAAAATATGGATATACTCACCCCTCCGACGGACCCTGGCTCTCACCGGTGCAAGCGTCTGCCTCCGTTCCTAAGATTGCAGTGAGTGAAGGACCTTCGATGACGTCGCAGTCACATGAGCGGTCACGCGACCAATCACAAGACCGCGACGTCATCGCAGGTCCTACACTCACTGCATTCTTAGGAACGGAGGCTGCCGGTTGCACCGCTGAGGTCCAGGGTCCGTCAGAGGGGTGAGTATATCCATATTTTTTATTTTTATTCTTTATTTTTTACATGAATATGGATCCCAGGGCCTGAAGGAGAGTCTCCTCTCCTCCTGACCCTGGGACCCATACGCACCGCACACGCCTGAGAACTTATAGGAACTTCCGATTCCGATATCACAAAAATATCGGAACTCTGTATCGGAATTCCGATACAGCGAATATCGGCCGATACCCGATATTTGCAGTATCGGAATGCTCAACACTAATTATAACCCTTTGGGAATTTATCTACCTGTGTAGTGATGATTTTGATTCCATGGGTGTTTTCCAGTAACAAGCAGCAGTGGATGTTGCTGAGTGAAAATAGCAAATTGCCATTGTGATGTCCGTACATTATGCCCAGCTCATGCTTCTGGAGACATACACCTGTAAATTAGGTGGGCTGTCATCGCTACAGAAATGCCCAACATGTGGAAGCTAAGTGTGGTTTAGGCACATTGGGGCTCAGAAGGGAGGGTGGTATTTGGATTTTGCTGAATTTCTTTTGGGGGTGAGAGGAACCATTTCACCTTTCCATTTTCCAGAGCCTTTGTGCTACCAGTAACATGGAAGCCCTCTATATTTTCATTCACATACGACAGACCTGAGTGAGGACTTTTTTGTGGATTGAGTCGAAGCTTTTATTGGGAACATTTTACATAACATTTGGGATCACATTTATCCTGCACTCTACACGGAGCCCTTAGCCTAAAAAAGATGAAGACAGCAGAATCATGGGCCAAACAGCGTCCACAGTGCCTCCATCTACCTCATTATAGGAAATATTTCACTGGGGGTTCTGTCTGAATCACACAATTCAGAGATTTACATGGAAACCCTGCTGCAAGCGCTCAGTGTAGAGCACAGGATAAATGTGCGCCAAGCCTTACTGCAGATCTTTGAGAGGCAGAATGAACAAAAACAGCAGAAGGTGAAGAATTGGTTTTATTTTTTACGCCGTTCCTTGTGCGGTATAAGTGATTAGACGACTTTATTATTCGGATCGGTGCTATTACAACCATAAGAGATTTATAATGGGTTTGGGTTATGTTTGGCTGCTGTCACACACTAAAAGAAGTCTTTTTTAGCAAAGCTATAATTTTTCCATATTTTGGCTGATACAGTCATGTGAGGGCTTGCTTTTTGCGGGACGAGTTGATGTTTTTTATTGATACCATTTTCGGACTCATGACATTTTTTGATCTCTTCCTATTCCGATTTTGGGAAGCAGAATAAACAAAAAAATGACAATTCAAGATTTGTTGTTTTTTTTTTGGAGGGGGGGTGTTTAGGTCATTCCATATGTGGTAAAATTGATAAGGCAGTTTTATTTTTCGGGTCAGTATGATTACAGCGCTACCAAATTTATATCGCTTTTTTAATGTTTTGGTGCTTAATTTAAAATATTAAAATATTTTACAGAAAAAAGAATTGTATCTGCATCAATTTATTCTGAGAGCTATAACTTTTTATTTTTCCACTGATGGAGCTGTATGGCGGCTTGTTTTTTACAGAACATGATGACGTTCTCAGTGATAACCATTTTTTACGTACATTCATTTTTTTTATCGCATTTTATTCCACTTTTTGTTTGGCGGTATGATGATAAAATACATAGCAAAAAGTGAGAATTAAAATATAACTTTTATTAGTTAATTAAAATATAAAAGGGAAAAAAGGTGCCACCATTGAAGTGAAAAAGTAAAAAAAGGCGGTTATTCTAGTTAACATAAACAAACAAGCCGACCAATGAAAGAAACACCCCTCTAGGACCAATAGCTTCCTCCTGCAGTAGCCAGGATCGGATCTATATAATTACAGGGTACACTATCATAAAACAAGGTAGTGCCTATAGACATTAATTCACAAAAAGCACAATAGTGTAGTCCTGTGTACATATATGTAATCAAATATAACATCCGATATAAAAGATGTCACTGCCAATCATAATAAATTGGTACACAGATATTCAACATTTACAAAGGTAAATATAAAACAAGGGACAATCTCACCAAATTAGATGGCTGTGTGTAGGGAAGGAGGTAATCTTGTATCGCAGACAGGCCATCAGGCGATTCGTGGAACTAACAATACCCTGTCAATCCCTATGGGGCTAACAATAGTCTATCCCCAAGACTCCCGCCATGACCAGGGCAGTCCACAGCTACCCCTGTCATGAACATTCCCTGCACTTTCCCTGAGTGATCGACCCAACGAGTTTCACTCAAGCCTAATCATCAGGGGCCTCGCTTGTAAAGGTGAAATAAAGTGCTAAGTGCTGTGCTGAAAAGACGTGTGGTCCCTCCACTCTCTATGGCAGTTCTGCCATAGAGAGTGGAGAGACCACATCTGTAAATCTGTATACCAATTTATTATGATTTAGGTTTTATGATCGTGTACCCTGTAATTATATAGATCTGGTACTGGCTCCGGCAGGAGGAATCTATTGGTCCTAGAGGGGTGTTTCTTTCATTGGTCTGCTTGTTTATATATGTCAACTAGAAAAAAAACCCTCTTATTATTTTTTCACTTCAATGGTGGCACTTTTTCCCTTCATATTTTAATTAACTAATAAAAGGTATTTTAATTCTCACTTTTAGCTATATATTATATCTTTCTTGGTGAGATTCTAAACAGATCTGGTGGTATTATTCCATCAAAGCTTTTTTCAAGTATGAAGATAAAGCAAAGTTGTTTTGCCTCGTTTTTTTTTTTTTGCAGTGTTCACTAAAGGGGTTAACTAGTGGGATAGTTTTATAGGATGGGTCGTTACGGATGTGACAATACCAAATAAGTGTACTTTTTTTTCCCTCTAAAAATATTTATGGGTTCATAGTATTGTAGCAGAAAGAAGGAATATGAGTAGCTGGAGAAATACCAGGGCTTCAAAGGAGAACTGGAGAAGGTGTGGAAAGTGAAGGCAACAGTAATTCCAGCGGTGACAGGAGTACTTGGAGCAGTGACCCCTAAGTTGGAAGAGTGGCTACAACAGATCCCAGGAGCAACATCTGAGCTCTCTGTCCAGAAAAGTGCAATGCTGGGAACAGCTAAGATCCTGCGACAATTGGAGAGCAGAGGGGTTTCCCTCCCTCTGCTTGTCTGCTAGATACTGCGATCGACATCGCAGGTGCTACTCCTGCACTGAGTGGCGGGTGTCCGCTGTCAGAATCTGTGTGGGGGAATATTATGGACAAGGGCAGTGTGTGTGTGTGGGGGGGGGGATTTATGGAGAAGAACTGTCTGGAGGAGACATTATGGAGAGGGGCAGTGTGGAGGGACATTATGGAAAGGGAAGAGGCAGTGTGGGGGGATATTTTATGCAGGTAACACAGTGAGGGCCAATTATTTATTCAGGGGCACACCATGGGATAATTTGTTTATTTATGAGGCAATACAAGAATACTTTTATTTTTAAGGGTACTGTGTTGGGAAGTGTTACAGTAGGCCGGAGAAGAGGGATGTTTGGAGAAAATCTCATCATGGCATCTCTACTATGGCAAAATAGCTGGAGACAAAAGAGTTTAGAATGATTTTAAAATCAGAGAAGATGTCATCTATAAGGTACCTGTATGTTAATGTTTATTTATGGTACGGACTACGTCTCATCAGTACTGTGGTTCCTGTATTATTAGAAGTCTGATGATAGCTGGTAACAACAACTCCCAGTATCTCCTTACCATTGTTAAGGACATACTGGGAGTTACAGGTTCACATGATACATATGTAAATGGGCTGACCTGAAACTGCAATTGATCACTGTACTAAGCCTGGCAATTTATTCCTGCACTGACGATGGTTCTGGCACTGCATTTATGTACTGACAGTGGTTCTGGTGCTGCATTTGTGTACCGACAGTGATACTGATCATGATCATGTGCTTCATGTTAAAACTGAACAATTCTCAAAACATAGCTTTGAGAGTTAAGAGGAGGATCTGGTTGTGTTTCTGCTCTGAAAATGCAGTGTAAGTTTGGGTGTGTTCACACTGATTGTTTGTAGCTGAAACTCTTTAAATCCTTTTCAAATAATCGAAATTGGCTCTGATGCATTAATGTACTGCCGGTGGTCTTACTGGTGTATTCATGCAAGTACCCCAACCTTTTGCATCTGCCCATTTTCCTTTTTGGAATTTTTCAAATGTTTAAAATGACAAATATTTTTTTCCCTAAAATACAAAAAAGAAAAATATCCTCTTTAACATTAGGTCTTTCAGAGATTTAAAAGATAATGATAGATCACCTGCCCTTGTGGAGTAATACTAATGGTGCATAAACTACGGCTCCGCTTGTAATAAACGGACCCGAACAAAGTGCATTCTAGTTCAAGTGTCAAATTGAATAGACCGGCTGTGCCCCAGAACCTAGCGGAGTATTAGCTAGTCCACTGTTGGCTAATAATGCCAAGGTGCTGATTAGCATACACACATACACTTACTGGTTGCAGTGGTGAGAGTAGCTGCGTGGATCAGTGGATGTCCATACTCCTTTGTGGATTAGTGTGCCGGGCTGCACCGCGAGTCTGAGGAGAGGTGTCAGGACCGGCAGTCTCCTAAAGAGGTCTCAGCTCGCTGAGCGTCTGGCAGGGACAGGAACCGCCAACTCCTAGCGTGCCCCGGCCGGAAGCAACGCCGGAGCAGTAGCGGTGTGTGTGAGGGGCGCGGCAAGGATAGTGACATCACAAAATGGGCGGGCGTGTAACAGGGCAACCAATCCAACGCGTTTCGAAGGAAGCACTCCTTCGTCACAGCTAATCAGCACCTTGGCATTATTAGCCAACAGTGGACTAGCTAATACTCCGCTAGGTTCTGGGGCACAGCCGGTCTATTCAATTTGACACTTGAACTAGAGTGCACTTTGTTCGGGTCCGTTTATTACAAGCGGAGCCGTAGTTTATGCACCATTAGTATTACTCCACAAGCGCAGGTGATGTATTATTATCTTTTAAATCGTTTTATTTCAGACAGGGTGCAGCACAGACCCTGCCATCTCACCAGCAGCTCCATTTCCCCCTGTTCTTCCCTTCCCCCCCTTTCTTATCTAGTCCCCTCTCTCCTCCATTGTTCTGTCAGTGCAGCGCCAGTGTATAATATTTTTCATATCGATCTTTTAGAGATTGTTTCATTTTCAACTTGCTTAACTGTTCACAATAACAGTAATTTTAACCAGGGGTGCATAAATCTTTACATGCCACTGTACTATTGCTTCTAGAGGCAATACAAAGGGTTTAATCTCTACCATACTTAAGTATCTATTGTCATCCCAACTGGATAATCACCCCATAACAGGGCTAGCTAAATAGGAAGCACTACATCAGTGGAGCAATGGAGAGAGATTTTAGAAACTGTTCCTAAACTATCACCCTTTAGGGCCCAAAGGCTGTCAAATTTTGTTTTTAATTCGTAGAGTATACAAAATTCCTAGCTTTCTACACAAGATAGGGTATTGCCATGATGCAACTTACTCTAGTTGTGGTATTAATGAGGTGCTTTTGATGCATATGATGTGGGAATGTAGACAGATAGGCCCATGTAGGACCGAAGTCATCTACTAAAGGGCGTATGGAGTGAAACTATTAAGATTATGGCGCCAGTACATCCTGTAGGTGATAGTGTCATTTACAACATTAGCATCTCTTTTTATCGGCTATGTAAGGTATGCACCTGGTGTTTCCGGGTTATATGTGCCATGTATACTTTTTGATATAATATAATTTATTTGATTACGGTACATATTAGAATGGAGAATTATTTAGAAAACTTTGTATGTATAAGAACCTCTGTTTACCTCCAGCTACACACTTTTTAATGGGGTTGTGGTGCCATCTTTGTGATTACCCATTCTTTACCAGTTTTTAATGATTAGTATTTTGTACTTGATATAAATTAATAAACTTTCATTCTTTTGCTGTATGTGGTTCTCCTGTTCAATTTCATTGTAGGATCTTTGTCTCTATTCGACTGAACCTGTCATTTGTTCCATGAGGATATCTCGGCACAAGTTTTTTCTTTAGTAAATTATATATGTGCTGTGACTGTGGACACCCTTTTAATTAGATGTATATAGGGATTACTAAAGACTGAGTAAATCCTGACTCGCCCCTATTCATAGGTATCTCTCATATCCTATTTCAAGTACGTGAGCTTCTTGCATTTCACTGGTTAGACACACAACCTCCATCTATTGGAGAGCTAAAGCAAAAGATAAATAATATAATCTGGTTGGAAAAAGGAATCCATTTTGTTTAAGCCCTTCTCAACATTTGCAGTATATAAATACACGTCATGGTTGGTAAGTACTTCCGGACCGATGACGTATATATACGTCATCTGGGCTGGTGGGAGATGGCACATGTGTACCCACTGGATTTATTTAAAAGGTATATCTATAAATGCTACATTCGACCCCTCATATTTCCTCTACTTCTTTAAGTTTTCTGGATGTGCAGCTTTCCCTTGATGACAGGGGTATTCGATCCAACTAATCGAAAGTCTACATCTAGAAATAGAATACTGCACTATAGCAGTTTTTAACCGTTACACTAAAAGATGGGGCTTCCATTCAGTCAAGTACAGGTGCCTCTCACATAATTAGAAGATCATCAAAAAGTTAATTTATTTCAGTTCTTCAATACAAGTGAAACTCATATATTAGATAGAGTCATTACAAACAGAGAGATCTATTTCAAGTGTTTATTTCTGTTAATGTTGATGATTATGGCTTACAGCCAATGAAAACCCAAAAGTCATTATCTCAGTAAATTAAAATACTTTATAATACAAGCTTGGAAAACGATTTTAACATCCAAAATATTGTCCTACTGAAATGTATGTTCAGTAAATGCACTCAATACTTGGTCGGAGCTCCTTTTGCAATTACTTCATCAATGTGGCATGGCATGTAGAGTTGAGTGAGTTTGTTCGGGTCCCTGCTTATTCGGCAAGCTACAGCCCTTACTGAATAAGCTAAGGGCCAGCAAACTCACCTGACCTTAACCCTATAGAGAATCTAAGGGGTATTGTCAAGAGGAAGAGACACCTGACCCAAAAATGCAGATGAGCCGAAGGCTGCGATCAAAGCAACCTAGGCTTCTTTAAACACCTTATCAGTGCCACCATGCCACTAGAGTTGAGCAAATTTGTTCGGGTCCCTTCTTATTCGGCAAGCTATAACACTTACTGAATAAGCTATAGTGGGTACCCGGATACATGGAGTACGCCGGCTGATCAGCGCCGCAGCTGCATGCGTCGCGGCTGGGTCACAGTCACAGAAAATGCATGGAGAATCCAATCCACAGGCTCTCCATGCATGTGCTGTGACTGACACAGCTGCGACACATGCAGCTGTGGTGCCGATCAGCCGGTGCACTCCATGTATCCGGGTACCCACTGTAGCTTATTCGGTAAGTGTTATAGCTTGCCAAATAAGAAGGGACCCGAACAAATTCGCTCAACTCTAGTGGCATGGTGGCACTGATGAGGTGTTTAAAGAAGCCTAGGTTGCTTTGATAGCAGCCTTCGGCTCATCTGCATTGTTGGGTCAGGTGTCTCATCTTCCGCTTTACAATCACCCTTAGATTCTCTATAGGGTTAAGGTCAGGCGAGTTTGCTGGCCACTCAAGCACAGTGATACTGTTGTTTAAAACCAGGTATTGGTACTTTTGGCAGTGTGGGCAGGTGCCAAGTCCTGCTGGAGAATTAAATTTCCATCTCCAAAAAGCTTGTCGGCAGAGGGAAGCATGAAGTGCTCTAAAATTTTCTGGTAGACGGCTGCGCTGACTTTGGTCTTGATAAAACACAGTGGACCTACACCAGCAAATGATATGGCTCCCCAAACCATCACTGATTGTGGAAACTCCACACTAGACCTCAAGCAGCTTGGATTGTGGCCTCTCCACTCTTCCTCCAGACTCTGGGACCTTGACTTTCAAATGAAATGCAAAATTTACTTTACTTGTGGAGTGTGTCAATGACTGCCTTCTGGACATCTGTCAAGTCAGCAGTCTTCCCCATGATTGTGGCGTCTACTGAAACAGACTAAGGGACCTTTTTAAAACACTTAGGAAGCCTTTGCAGGAGCTTTTTTTATAATTATTCTAATTTACTGAGATAATGACTTTTGGGTTTTCATAATCCATAATTATCAACATTAACAGAAATACGCTTTAAATAGATTACTGTTTGTAATGACTATATAATATACGAGTTTCACTTTTTGTATTGAAGAAGTGAAATAAATTAACTTTTTGATGATATTCTAATTTAGTGTGAGGCACCTGTAATTAGAACAATGCATAATAATTGTAGCAACACCTCTGATTTTCTCTCCCAGACAGATGATCTTGCAGCTTGATTAAAAGCTAGAGGATACCACAAAAAAGTCCTCAACAATGCCCTTGGTCAAGTCAGATGTTGTGAAAGCATGTAAAGTAAGCTGCGGAGACACCATCACGTGTTTCTCAACGCAAGCAATGAATAGCCAGGCCTTTCTCCGGGAAGGAACAACCACGGGAAGGGCAGCATCCAATAAAGGAGAATATCCAATAAAGGAAGACCACCTATGCCAAGCATGGTATCCATCCACATCCATTGGATGTTTGGTCTCCCCGAGGTCATTCATCTGTTCCTTCATAGATGTTGTGAAAGAGCGGACTTGATGCAACCTAAACAGAAAAACTAGGACTTGGCTGTCCGATTGATTACCAATTACAACAATCAGTGGAGGAATCTATAACAAGAATTAGTACATCCTACTATCGGGGCCAAAATTGAAACATCAGCTAGGCCATTGCTCATGAGAAGGAGAGCTGGGAACCTTAAGGATAATTTGTTAGAAGTCATTTTGTACATCCTACGACCAAATTGGAAAAAGGTTTTTTTCCCTAAAAAGATCACATGCTTGTTGAAATTGCTCTATTTACTAGTGATGAGTGAGTATACTCGTTGCTCGGGTTTTCCCGAGCACGCTCGGGTGGTCTCCGAGTATTTGTGACTGCTCGAAGATTTCGTTTTTGTTGATGAAGCTGCATGATTTACGGCTGCTAGCCAGCCTGAGTAAATGTGGGGGTTGACTGGTTGCTAGGGAATCCCCACATGTATTCAAGCTGCCTAGCAGCCGCAAATCATGCGGCTGCGGTGACTAAAACTAAATCTCCAAGCACTCACAAATACTCGGAGACCATCCAAGCGTGCTCAGGAAAACCTGAGCAACGAGTATACTCCCTCATCACTACCATTTACCCCTTTATACTCTCGACATACACTTTTGCTAATTCAACAAACCACAAAGAATATGTGCTTGATAAAAATGACTTAAAAATGTTGTATAGGTTTTGATTTGTCCCATCCACTTCTACATCTGGGACAAACCTCACAGAAGGTCCAAAAAAAGTACAGCAGCATTTTTTCAGCGTTGCTCTAGCGGAAATACATTTGAAATCCGAAAAAAAAAACCTCTTGACAGTGGCTACATACTATATGCAACATCATAGGTGTAAAATAAGTGGAATCATTGTTGTCGGTTTGGACTTTGTCCTTTTCAACATTCGAGATGGTGACCTGATGCCAGCACTTTTACGCTTGGAATCCGGTTGGATTTACAGGAGGAACTGTGTATCACCTAGGGGTATCAATGAATAGCTGCTATTCACATGTTTTTATAAAAGATATAGATTAACATAAATATATATTTTTTCATGTGTTAATCCATTTTTGTATCAGTACTTATTCAAATTGGTTAGATTGTCTCATTGACATCCGAGACAATAATTTGGATTTTTGCTCTTTGTTATTTTCGTCAAATAAGTTAACAATCATCATGTATTATGTACTCTGTAAATTTTGGTACATGTGGCAATTTAATCTTTTCAATGCCTTATTAGCTTTTTCTTTGGGGGGAAGCATTGGTTGTTACTATTTACGGCGTGTTCTCTCTTTTATAGAACATTGTTGTCTGATATGGGCTATTCTGACATCAAAGCACGATCCTTATGTCGGTCCCATTTGACACACAGACCGCACCATAATTGTCTAGATTAGTCATCTATTAAAATATAAAGATGTTTCTCTATGACACGCATGTATTTTGTGACACAAAGCAGGTTTGTAGTTTTATACAGATTTGTTTACCGTTTGCCTGTGACTCACTTGGGTTCTGCGCTCCACAGTGGAGCACACAATCCTCGCTGCGCGTTGCATCGTGACATGCAGGACATTTGATTTCTCCTCTTTCTAGTTTAAATGTGGTGGCCAGAACAAACATGGGCATGTCTGCATCACTTCCGGTCATGTGTCTTATGCGATTACGTCATTTCCGGCAGTGTGGTCCACTGGGCTGTGTACGCCCTGCTGATGCAATATTATCCCTTTACATGGGTCTCAAATTCATGCCGCCTTTTGGGTAATTACTTGCACATGTGATATCACGCATTTATACCACTTTGCACAAGCACTTTAACCCTGAAAAAGCCACAGTAATATGGCATAATGTGCAGGGTCTGTTACTCTGCTGCCTCTACAGGTCCACATCGTGGACTACATACTGGTGGTTTGCATGGATACTTAGTTATTTACAACTGAAAACATGTTGCCATAACCAGTGTTTTCTCAGATATACTGTATCTTGATTAATTTTATAATAGGCACTTTTTATAATACGGATTCAGTCTATGCTGGTATTGTCAGTTATTTCATTCAAATATGCCTAGTGTTCGCATAGGAATTTCCATCATATTCTGATTTATGGCATTTTATACACCATATATTGGATTTGCCTACATACCACACAGTTCATTTCATTTATTATTTATTTACTATGCTTATATTAATATATTAATTGAGGGGGCTAGTCTTCTGCTCTAAATTCTGTCTATTATGACATGACAAGAAAATGGCTTATTGTAAGAGGATCATTTTTCACATTTTGTTTTTCTGTTTTTAAATGCATTTAAATACACTTACTAGTGATTGTGTGTGGTATCAATAAAGCTCTTTTTGTATATTATTTCTCCAGTTTATTTTTGCACTTACTGTATATACTCGAGTATAAGCCGACCCCCCTAATTTTGCCACAAAAAACTGGGAAAACTTAATGACTCGAGTATAAGCCTAGGGTAGAAAATGCAGCAGCTACCGGTAAATGTCAAAAGAAAAAATAGATACCAATAAAAGTAAAATTAATTGAGACATCAGTAGGTTAAGTGTTTTTGAATATCCATATTGAATCAGGAGCCCCATATAATGCTCCATACAGTTCATGATGGGCCCCATAAGATGCTCCATACAAAATACGCTCCATATAATGCTCCATACAGTTTATGATGGGCCCCATAAGATGTTCCATATTAAAATATACCCCATATAATGCTGCACAAAGGTTAATGATGGCCCCATAAGATGCTCCATAAAATAATATGCCCCATATAACGCTGCTCCATAAAGGTTGATGGCCCCATAAGATGCTCCATAGCATAATATGCCACATATGCTGCTCCATAAAGGGTGATGGCCCCATAAGATGCTCCATAGCATAATATTCCCTATATGCTGCGGTGAGTAAAAAAAAAAAAAAAAAAAAAAATTACATACTTACCTTTCAATCACTGGGCGCCGAGCAGGTGGGGACACCGGGGCACTATGGGGGCCAGGTGCGGTAGTCGCCCGCTGGCTCAGGCCCTTGGCACTTGCGATATTCACCTGCCCCCGTTCCACCGCTGCACGCTGTGGTGTCTTCCGGGTCTCTGCAGTGACTGTTCAAGAAGAGGGCGCACACTAACTACGTCACCGCACCCTCCCACCTGAAGTCACAGGCATGGGACCAAGAAGACACAGCCCGGCAGTGGAACAGGGACAGGTGAATATCGCATGGCTCACCCTCCCTCACCCCCTCCTGGCGAGGTCTGCAAGTCCCTGCTTCTCCAATGGTCTCCGTGCAGACAGCTTGTTCCTGTGTGTGGAGTTGCGTGCATATTCATTACTTTAATGAGTGGTACCATGTGACCGCTGAACCCAGGAAGAGCTGCAGGAGCCAAAGACCATCTGAGAAGCAGGGACTACAGAGATACATCTGGTGAGGGTGAATATGATGTGACAGCCGCCACTCCCCCGCCGACCCCCCCTGGGACAATGATTCAAGTATAAGCCGAGAGGGGCACTTTCAGCAAAAAAAAGAAAAAAAATGGGATGAAAATCTTGGCTTATATACTCGAGTATATACGTTATTCTACATTTAATGTGTATAGTGATCTATCTTTACTAAGGGCTTCTCAAATTGCAATCCAAGATGAGCCATCTCCTTCCAAGATCCAGCTTTGACTCAGTTTTCCAATGCTAGTCATACAGTAACTGTGTAAATTGGGTAAACCATGAGGAGTCCATCTTAATACAACTTGATTCGCAAATTTGAAAAGATATGTATTCTTGGCTTAATATTCCAGGGCCACCCACAAATCTTTTAATTAGAGATAAATATATACATTATTCCCAAATTGTTAGCCCTCGTTTCCCCCACAGATTAATTTTATATTACGGTAATTTATTCTAGAACTGCCGTCAAAATGAAAATGGTTCTCTCTGGAATGTTGGCATTTGGGTTAAGGGAGGGCAAGTGAATTGAAGATGTGAGGTTTTGTATTTGTTTTATAATGTGAAATTATGTCATATATGATCATTGAAAATGGAAAATTTTTATTTGGAGTTTTTATAAGAACGATCTGGTAAAAAAAAAAAATGGGCGTGAAATCAACAAAGTGGTGGCAATCAAAGTCCAGAAACCAATCCTATAGAAAATATATAGTTAGCACCGAAAGAGTGTACATAAGCAGGGATGTGTTTAGTTAAAGACTGGAAAAAGACAATAAGCACAATATTGTCTTATCCGGATTACAAAAGAAAGAGTAAAACGGGATTTGGTCATCTAGGGGGGCAGTGAAAGTTACAACCTGCTGCTGTAGACCCACCAAAACAGATAGTATGCAAACTTGGAGATGAGAGTGGATATAATTCTATCATTGTGGCTTGTCCTGCTGATAAAGAGGTATGATCACCTTGAAACACATTGACAAATAAAACCGCATCTGGTCTCCTATCGTATATTGGATCCTCAGCAGAACAGATTTTATATCCAGTTTCATCTCCAAGTTTGCCTACATAAGCAATGAGGCTTGCAATCCTGACTATTATACTAGTTTGATGAAAGAAATGGGTCAAAACTCAAGCAAGTTATAGCTAGAAGTTTCTGTAAGGAAACCTGAAGAATCGGACCCAAGTTAGACAATGTAATGTAATGTAAAAAAAAGGAAAGCAAAGCTGAAGTCAATTAGTATTTTATAGTATTATTCCCATTCTTGAAATATAGCAGTGATTCTAAGTACGACACTGGACTCATCACGCGCTAACTGCATTGGCGCCACCGTTTGAGCCTAAGACTCTACAGCCGGTCCGATAAGTTAACCCTTAAAGAACTGCTTCATTACTTATTGTTGTTGTTGAACTCACCCGGCACATCCTTTGTGTTTATACCACCTGCTATACTTCTATTTACCCCTTCCTCTCCATGCGTGGAGTAACCCCCTGTTCAAGTAAAATATAGATAACCCTTGCTTTGCCTCCTATATGTTACTGCATCCCGCAACCTGCTCACAGTGAGACACAAACTCAGCAGACAAAGAAAATACTTGTTATGACTTTCTCTGTGGGCGTTCCCCACTCCCTTCTGTGATGCTGTTTTGCTATGATTGGGCAGTGTCTTAGAGGGGGAAAAAAAGTAAATGCCCTGTTTTGTTATGATTGGGAAGTGACTTACAGGAGAAAAAGTAAATGTCCTAAGAGAAGAATCTCTGTTTGGGATCATGTATTATTACTGTTTATATTGGAGAAATGTTTTCCATGATTTAGCACTGGTATTTATATTATTCTGTGGGGCTATGCACGTTTAATTTTTACCTCGGATCAAGTGGTCTGAACAAAAATAATCGGTGACAAGTCCAATTTTGAAATGAGTGTTGGATCAAAATCGCAATGCTATTGCGATGCAAATCTATTGGTCTATAGAAAACAAATGACATCCAATTTTCACGGACTAACAATGGAGAAGGTGGAGAATTTTTTTTCTCTCCACCTTTGAGAAAAACTGATGCCACTCGGATTAGAGTCAGAGCAGTATAAGCAGAGCTTGGATGGAGAGAAGAAAAAGTCTTATGCAAATTTTGCCGTCAACCAAGGATAAGGGTAAATGCACATCAGGTGCAGTAAAAATCAGAAGCTCATATCACAAAGAAATGGAAGTATGCAGTTATGGATAAAAAATATATATATATATATTTTATCTGTAACTGCATACTTCTATTTCTTTGGAAGTCAACGCAAGACAACAGAACCAGCATATTTAAAAGAAGATGCTAGCAGGTAGAATGCGGATGATAAGGCTCCCATCCATCCAGTGGCCATGAACTACTGATGTGGATGCTGGACCAGGATGCTGCAAATTGATTCACCCGTCTCTACAAAATATAATTCCACATTCTTATAGAACGGTGTTCTACATGGACAACTATAAAGTGTAGAGTCCGGGGCACTGCTGTAAACTCTCACCATGCTATCCCTTTTCTTCATGTGCTTTCTTTAACCCTTTTCCCCAAAAAAAGATATATTAAAAGTGGATTTGCCACATACATTGATCACCCTTAACAAATGTTACAGCTGTCTAGGATCAATATTGCTTACCTACATCTAATAGTTTAAATTAGTTATAAAAGAGTGGTCGTATCCAGCCATAGAGAGAAATTTTACGTGTTCACATTGTTTAAAAGCAAAGCACCCTCAGTTTGGCAGTCCCAGTAATTTACAATATCTAAAGGTCAACTAGTCTAGTAAAGGAAATTTTTTTTTATACAGTGAAAAGCTAACTTAATATTTTACGGATCAGGGCTTTAATTTCAATAGATGCCAGCAAAGGTTCCCTGCACAAAGGAAAGAAATGGAGAATTGAGATGGCCACTAAATATAACAAGATCTTTCATTTGTCCATGTTTTTCGCTGGTGAGACCAAGTTGCCAAGTCTTCCTTCCTCCCTTCTATAAGCGATCCACAATAAAACTGTCTCTAAATTTTAGGCGTCCCACAGAAGGACGAACACAAGCGGCGGCTAATGTAAGCAGATGTATATAAAAAAGAAACTAAAATATAACCTGTAACTGTTTCGGTACTTCCCTAAATCTAATCAGATTTCTTATTACAGCACTCTGCATAAAAATAATACTGAGAGAAGGGAAGAAAATGAGATTTTCAGGCAGACAACTTTTTCTCCCACATAAGGAGGCTTTGTCTGCTTGTGAAGAAAACCACAAAAACCAAATACTGTACTGGTTATGAAGCTAAAAGTTGGCATCTAGGACGCAAGCATATAGGGCTGCACAGGCAGCAAACATAAAGCACTTCCGCTGGTTAGATCAGACCACACCGTCATGCAAACATCTGAAAAGAATAAGAACAGTTCTATGGTTCATTTTATAATGGAAACCTATACTGTAGTAGCAATGACATGGCTCAGATAATAGCAACATTTACAAAAACAAAAATCGATCATGTCCTCAACTCCGAAACCCAATGAAACATCCAACAACTATTATGCAGTTACTAACCAGACAGCATTATACAAGAGCTACACTCACTCTGAAGGACCCCACATGTCTAGCTGTTACTTTATTGGCAGCTGAAGGGGAAAAGTCTTGCCAGAGGACAGAGAAACTGATTAGTGATGATCAGCCGATTTTGTGTCGAACAAATCTTTAAAATTTGGTCTTCCTAAACACACAAACTCAAACTTAAAAAAAAATAAATTGGAAGTAAAATATTAAAGGGCCACTGTCACCCCCCCCAGCCGTTATAAACTAAAAGAGCCACCTTGTGCAGCAGTAATGCTGCAGTCTAACAAGGTGGCTCTTTTAGTTTTTGATTCATTTATTACCTCAATAAAGCGTTTTAAAAATTGGCCACAAATACCAGATATTGTACCGGGAGGCGGTCCGAATCGTCCTCTATCAATCTCCCAACTGCCGTCACTCTTCTCTTCAGGGGCGATGGTCGCCGCCCCCTGAGCGCTGTTGCTTCTTAAATCCGGCGCCTGCGCTGTGCGTGCCTGCCTGGGGCAGGCGCAGTCTTCATTGTCAGTCACAGCTCAGACGCAGGGTGCCTGACTGCGCCTGTGCGGGCAGTGCGGCCACCCTGTTCCTGAATCCCCGCCCTGCACTGTGTTATTTATTATGCACAGTGCGGGGCTGGGGTTCCTGGGCATGCGCACTGCGCTTGTCAGACGCTCCCCCGGTCCCCCGCCTTCCAGCGTTGTTCTTTGTGGCTGTTCAAAACGTCGGCAATGAAACCTGTATATTCCGGCAATGCTGGAAGGCGGGGGACCGGGGGAGCGTCTGACAAGCGCAGTGCGCATGCCCAGGAACCCCAGCCCCGCACTGTGCATAATGAATAACACAGTGCGGGCCCCAGGCAGGCACGCACAGCGCAGGCGCCGGACTTAAGAAGCAACAGCGCTCAGGGGGCGGCGACCATCGCCCCTGAAGAGAAGAGTGACGGCAGTTGGGAGATTGATAGAGGACGATTCGGACCGCCTCCCGGTACAATATCTGGTATTTGTGGCCAATTTTTAAAACGCTTTATTGAGGTAATAAATGAATCAAAAACTAAAAGAGCCACCTTGTTAGACTGCAGCATTACTGCTGCACAAGGTGGCTCTTTTAGTTTATAACGGCTGGGGGGGTGACAGTGGCCCTTTAAGGATTTTAATGTGAGTTCACCATTAAATTCACCATATTTTTCAGACTATAAGACGCTTTTTTTCCCTCCAAATTTGGGAGGAAAATGGAGGCGCGTCTTATATTCTGAATGCAGCTTACCAGGGGGGGTTTGGTGGTGGAGCGGGTCTCCGGAGGCAGTGTTGCTGCTTCAGGAGGCCAGCGATGGCAGAAGTGGGTCGATTCTGTGGGCCTTCGGTTGGGAGGAGGAAGGTATCCCAGGAGTGTGAGGTAGGAACCATTGATCTCCCAAAGGTGGGCTTCAGGAAAATGGCAGCAGCACAGATTTAGGTCTCAGCTCAAAAGTAGAAAGTTAACTGCAGCATTCTATAAGGACTTCCAGGAACCAGGTCATCATACCCACACAGATGCATCCCAATCTCCAAGGAGCTCAATTGGATAAAATAATCATCAGTAGAATAGAAGGACAGCATCTAAACTTGAGTGAAGTAAAAAATATATATATATTTTTATTCTGCCAAATACAGTGCAATGTTTTGACTGAAAAAGCCCACCACCAGGAGATCAATAGCTCCTGCCTCTCACCACTGAGACACCCCTTCCTCCCAACCAAGGGCCTGCAGCATTGCCCCACTACCGCCGCCGGCTACCAGCAGCGGCGACACTGCTCCTGGCCTCTGTGACCCCGCTCCACCTTCACAGCCCCTGGATAGCTACATTCAGACTATAAGGGTATGTGTCCACGTTCAGGATTGCATCAGGATTTGGTCAGGATTTTCCATCAGTATTTGTAAGCCAAAACCAGGAGTGGAACAATTAGAGGAAAAGTATAATAGAAACATATGCACCACTTCTGCTTTTATCACCCACTCCTGGTTTTGGCTTACAAATACTGATGGAAAATCCTGACCAATTCCTGATGCAATCCTGAACGTGGACACATACCCTAAGATGGACTCCTTTTTTCATATTAAAAATGCTTTTTTTTTTCTTTTTAAACTATTGTCCTCTAAATTTGGGGTTCATCTAAGGCTATGTGCACACGTTCAGGATTTTTCGCGTTTTTTTCGTGTTTTTCGGCCGTTTTCCGCTGGAAAAATAACTTAAAAAAAACGCATACATAAAGCATCCCATCATTTTTAATGCATTCGGCAATTTTTGTGCACATGATGCGTTTTTTTCGCAGGAAAAAAAAGCAACATGTGCGGTAAAAAACGCAGCATGTTCATTAATTTTGCGGATTTTTCGCACTTTACCTGCTATTTAATGCATTGAGAAGCTCCGGAAAAAAAAAGAAAAAAAACGCATGCAGATTTCCTACAGAAAACGTCCGGTTTTGTTCAGGAAAATTCTGCAGAAAATCCTGACGTGTGCACATAGCCTTATAATTGTCCGGTCCTATCATTAATACAGAAGGGCTATGATGCACTTGTAACAGCAAGATTAGAAACTCAACGACATTTTATTTGCCCATTCTTGCTCTCCTTCTGCTTAATATAAAGCTCAACAAGCCTTTTTCTCTGAAAAATAAATCTGCAATAGATTTCAGTATAATTCTGTGAGCAATTCATAACTAATAGCACATCATTAGATAGACATAGGTATTCCTCATCTCTGAATGTTATCGTAAGGATGTGCTCTCTGGCTCTATCTCTTGCTGCGGCTATGAAGCTCCGCCATGAGGACACGCGATGTGACAGCTACAGCCCCTCACTTGCTATAGTGGTCCCTTGTCAGGACTATCAGAGGAGTCGGGATGGCAGCAGCGCGAATATAAGGAAGGTCACTATACTTTTTTTTATATATTTTTGTACATTTTGTTTTTTAAAAAAAATTCTTCATAGGACAATCTTTTTAATAAACAAATCCATTGACATTACTAAATAATATACTGGTAAGTGGGAGCTCGCATAGCTCGCCCATTTTGTTTATTTTTACTAACAATAATTTATTTCCTCTTGTATATTACAGATCAATTTCTGAGCATACGTTATTCTGTTAGACGGAGGAACTTAAATAGTTTAATCCCGTCACTTAACCCGTTAGATGAGGTTTTAGCCTCCGGAAAAGCATGTTTCGGACAAGTATCACCGTTAAAAAATATGCAGTTCTCTAGGGGCTCAACTAAGCCTTTATCAGAGTTCAGATTTATTAATGTGACCATAGTAATCACCATGGCAACATGACGGCTTGGCAATGTCCCACTTCACGTTGCAAAGCCATCTGATTTACCTTTGAACAGATGGAGTAGGTTCAGCAGAGCATGTCTGAAATTCATTTTATTATGTTGTGTAAACTTGACACTAATCCGGAGGACCTGCTATATTACCCTGGTGCCCTTTTCCGCGGCTACAAAATTAAAGCCTGCACTGAAAATCCCCACAACATTCTGCACTTTGCTGAAGCCAGACGGAGGGGACATTCAGAAGCTGTTCATTTGACTTTTTTTGTTTTATCCTTTGCCATGTGCTTGGATTTCAGAAAGTAGCGTTTTGACAAACACAGAGCAGAGCGACGGGAAGAAAACAGAAAGCTTGGGTTCCAAGTGGGTGTGTCGTGATTTAATGAAGACGAAGGGGGAAGGAGGGAGGAAAAAAAAGCAACTTAGGACAAATCAGTCTCAAACATCAGGATCCAACAAGACAAAAACTTAATACGGCAATCTCTAGTTCCTTTCCGTAGGCTTGGAATACTAATTATTTCTGATATTCTGGCTCAGCCTGCCACCTAGTGGGTAATAGACAATCCTTTTGGAAGAGAAAGTTGAACATGAGCCAAACACAAGGAAGGGGACTTCTATCACAAGCCAAGCAGAATCATCAATTTCAACAACACATAAAATGTTCTTTTTATTGTCAAAAGTGTTCAAGTCTTAGAAATCCCACCATGAATTCGTAATTAATAGTGATGAGCGAATGTACTCGTTGCTCGGGTTTTCCAGAGCACGCTCGGGTAGTAAGAGTATTTGTAACTGCTCGGAGATTTAGTTTTCGTTGCCTCAGGCTCAATGTGTAAAGCAAGACAGCAATGGAGGTCTATCCTCTTCAGCAATGAGTCTTGCATCATCTGACACAATGATAGCCGGAAATTGGTCTGAAGACCACTTAGATAACACTTTTAAAAAGAGAACGTGAACGCATCCCAGGAGCTGTTTTTCAACATCACAACCTTACGTGGCATGTTGCTTGTGCTACTGAAAGTCACCTGCCTGTGTGACCTAAACAGACTCCAGACTTGTCTCCCATTGAGCACATCTGGGACATCACTGGTAGGCAATTACAAACAACTGCCAGCAGTGAATCTTGATTATTTGTGTGCCCAATTACATTCAGTGACATTCATCAGACACCCATTAACATCCTCATTAATAGCATGTGTGTGTATTTCTGTACATGGTGCTCATACGGAATAAATCAAGCTTAGGAAATGCTGACAAAATGGGAACATTTTCAATCAATAACATGTCTATCCATCCTGTGATTTCCATAATTCCATGACATACCATTCTAAATAAATTCCTATTCCCCAGAGCAAAATGTTGCAGTGAACAAGTCCCTCATGAGTTTTAACCCCTTCATGACCCAGCCTATTTTGACCTGGCCATTTTTTACAATTCTGACCAGTGTCCCTTTATGAGGTAATAACTCTGGAACGCTTCAGCAGATCATAGCGATTCTGAGACTGTTTTTTCATGACATATTGGGCTTCATGTTAGTAGTAAATTTAGGTTGATAATTTTTGCCTTTGTGAAAAAAATCAGAAATTTGGCGAAAATTTTGAAAATTTAGCAATTTTCAAATTTAGAATTATTATTTTGTTAAACCATGTGACACAAAATAGTTAATAAATAACATTACCCACATGTCTACTTTACATCAGCACAATTTTGGAAACAAAATTTTTTTTTTGCTAGGAAGTTATAAGGGTTAAAATTTGACCAGCAATTTCTCATTTTTTCAACAAAATTTACAAAACCATTTTTTTTTTTTTTAGGGACCACCTCACATTTGAAGTTAGTTTGAGGGGTCTAGTTGGCTGAAAATACCAAAAAGTGACACCATTCTAAAAACTGCACCCCTCAAGGTGCTCAAAACCACATTCAAGAAGTTTATTAACCCTTCAGGTGCTTCACAGCAGCAGAAGCAACATGGAAGGAAAAAATGAACATTTAACTGTTTAGTCACAAAAATGATCTTTTAGCAACAATTCTTTTTTATTTTCCCAAGTGTAAAAGGAGAAACTGGACCCCAAACGTTATTGTACAATTTGTGGTGAGTACGTCGATACCCCATATGGGGGGGGGGGGGGGAACCCTAGTTCTAACCTTAATTCTAACCCTAACCCTAGTTCTAATCCTAACCCTAGCTCTAACCTTAACCCTAGCTCTAACCCTATCTCTAACCCTAGCCCTAACCCTAGCCCTAGTTATAACCCTAACCCTAGTGGAAAAATAAAAGTAAATATGTTTTTCTTTATTTTATTATTGTCCCTACATATGGGGGTGATAAAGGGGGGGTTCTGTTGTGAATTTCGTTCTCGGACTCCCTCCTGTGGTCATGAATGGTACTTTGGTTAGTTCTGCTCTTGGACTCCCTCTGGTGGCTTTGAGCGGAACTGCTGGTCACTGAGGTTGGCTTTGTCAGCTGCTCTCGTTTATTGCTATGTTGGCTTCCCTATTTAACTCCACTCAGATCGTTACTTCATGCCAGCTGTCAATGTTTCAGTATTGGTTCAGATCTCTCTTGGACTTCTCTGAGGACCTGTCTACTCCAGCAGAAGCTAAGTCTTTGCTAGTTCATTTGTTGTTACTGCTTCCTGAATATATTTCTTAGTACTGCCAATTTCTAGTCCAGCTTGCTATCATGATATTCCCTTGCTAGCTGGAAGCTCTGGGGTGCAGAGTGGCACCTCCACACCGTAGAGTCGGTGTGGGGAGTCTTTTTGCTTACTCTGCGTGGTTTTTTTGTAGTCTTTTGTGCTGACCGCATAGTTCCCTTTTCTATCCTCTGACTATTTAGTGAAGTCTGGCCTCCTCTGCTAAAACCTGTTTCATTCCTGTGTTTGTGCCTTTCCTCTTAACTCACAGTCAATATATGTGGGGGGCTGCCTTTACCTTTGGGGAATTTCTCTGAGGCAAGGTTAGGCTTCTATTTCTATCTTTAGGGGTAGTTAGCTCTTAGGCTGTGAAGAGGCATCTAGGGAGAGTTAGGTACGCTCCATGGCTGTTTCTAGTGTGTGTGAGATAGGAGTAGGGTTTGCGGTCAGTAGAGTTCCCACTTTCCCAGAGCTTGTTCCGATTACTAGTTTACTCATCAGGTCATTCCGGGTGCTCCTAACCACCAGGTCCATAACAGTACAGCTGGCCAACAAAGTGTTAATGAATCTCAAAAGAGGGATAAGAGAAGTTCTGAACCCATTTTTTTTTCTTTGCAGTGTGTTTTGTCTCTCTTTTCCCCTTAATCTCTGGGTGGTTCAGGACTCAGGTGTAGATATGGATATTCAAGGTCTGTCCTCTTGTGTGGATCATCTCACTGCAAGAGTACAAAGCATTCAAGATTATGTAGTTCAGAATCCGATGTTAGAGCCTAGAATTCCAATTCCTGATTTGTTTTCTGGGGATAGATCTAAGTTTCTGAATTTCAAAAATAATTGTAAACTGTTTCTTGCTTTGAAACCCCGCTCCTCTGGTGACCCCATTCAGCAAGTAAAAATTATTATTTCTTTGTTGCGTGGCGACCCTCAAGACTGGGCGTTCTCCCTTGCGCCAGGAGATCCTGCATTGCTTAATGTAGATGCGTTTTTTCTGGCGCTTGGATTGCTTTATGACGAACCGAATTCAGTGGATCAGGCAGAGAAAATCTTGCTAGCTTTGTGTCAGGGTCAGGATGAAGCGGATATATTGTCAGAAGTTTAGAAAATGGTCTGTGCTTACTCAATGGAATGAGTGTGCCCTGGCAGCAATTTTTAGAAAGGGTCTTTCTGAAGCCCTTAAGGATGTTATGGTGGGATTCCCCACGCCTGCTGGTCTGAATGAATCAATGTCCTTGGCCATCCAAATTGATCGGCGTTTGCGTGAGCGCAAAATTGTGCACCATTTGGCGGTGTCCTCTGAGCAGAGGCCTGAGCTTATGCAATGTGATAGAACTTTGACCAGAACTGAACGGCAAGAACACAGACATCAGAATAGGCTGTGTTTTTACTGTGGTGACTCCACTCATGCTATCTCTGATTGTCCTAAGCGCACTAAGCGGTTCGCTAGGTCTGTCACCATTGGTACTGTACAGCCTAAATTTCTTTTGTCTGTTACTCTGATTTGCTCTTTGTCATCCTACTCGGTTATGGCATTTGTGGATTCAGGCGCTGCCCTGAATTTGATGGACTTGGAGTTTGCCAGGCGCTGTGGTTTTTTCTTGGAGCCTTTGCAGTATCCTATTCCATTAAGGGGAATTGATGCCACGCCGTTGGCCAAGAATAAACCTCAGTACTGGACTCAGTTGACCATGTGCATGGCTCCTGCACATCAGGAAGATATTCGCTTTTTGGTGTTGCATAATTTGCATGATGTGGTCGTGTTGGGTTTGCCTTGGCTACAGGTTCATAATCCAGTATTGGATTGGAAATCAATGTCTGTGTCTAGTTGGGGTTGTCAAGGGGTACATGGCGATGTTCCGTTGGTGTCAATTTCTGCTTCCACTCCTTCTGAAGTCCCTGAGTTTCTGTCGGATTACCAGGATGTATTTGATGAGCCCAAATCCACTGTCCTACCCCCTCATAGGGATTGTGATTGTGCTATAAATTTGATTCCTGGTAGTAAGTTTCCTAAGGGCCGACTTTTCAATTTATCTGTGCCAGAGCACGCCGCTATGCGGAGTTATATAAAGGAGTCCTTGGAGAAAGGGCATATTCGCCCGTCTTCATCACCGTTGGGAGCAGGGTTCTCTTTTGTGGCCAAGAAGGATGGTTCTCTGAGACCCTGTATAGATTACCGCCTTCTCAATAAGATCACGGTCAAATTTCAGAACCCTTTGCCTCTGCTGTCTGATTTGTTTGCTCGGATTAAGGGGGCTAGTTGGTTCACCAAGATAGATCTTCGAGGGGCGTATAATCTTGTGCGTATTAAACAGGGCGATGAATGGAAAACAGCATTTAATACGCCCGAGGGCCATTTTGAGTACCTGGTAATGCCATTCGGGCTTTCAAATGCTCCATCTGTGTTTCAGTCCTTTATGCATGACATCTTCCGAAAGTATCTGGATAGATTCATGATTGTATATTTGGATGATATTTTGGTCTTTTCGGATGATTGGGAGTCTCATGTGAAACAGGTCAGAATGGTATTCCAGGTCCTTCGTGCTAATTCCTTGTTTGTGAAGGGGTCTAAATGTCTCTTCGGAGTTCAGAAGGTTTCCTTTTTGGGCTTCATTTTTTCCCCTTCTACTATCGAGATGGATCATGTTAAAGTTCAGGCCATTTATGATTGGACTCAACCTACATCTGTGAAGAGCCTCCAGAAATTCCTGGGCTTTGCTAATTTTTACCGTCGCTTCATCGCTAATTTTTCTAGTGTGGTTAAACCTTTGACTGATTTGACAAAGAAAGGTGCTGAAGTGGTGAATTGGTCCTCTGCGGCCGCTGAGGCTTTTCAGGAGCTGAAACGTCGTTTTTCTTCGGCCCCTGTGTTGCGTCAGCCAGATGTTTCGCTCCCTTTTCAGGTCGAGGTTGATGCTTCTGAGATTGGAGCAGGGGCTGTTTTGTCTCAAAGAAGTTCTGATGGCTCTGTGATGAAGCCATGTGCCTTCTTTTCTAGAAAGTTTTCGCCTGCTGAGCGTAATTATGATGTTGGCAATCGGGAGCTGCTAGCTATGAAGTGGGCATTCGAGGAGTGGCGACATTGGCTTGAGGGAGCCAAGCACCGCGTGGTGGTCTTGACGGATCACAAAAATCTGACTTATCTCGAGTCTGCCAAGCGGTTGAATCCTAGACAGGCTCGATGGTCGCTGTTTTTCTCCCGTTTCGATTTTGTGGTCTCATACCTTCCAGGTTCTAAGAATGTGAAGGCAGATGCCCTTTCTAGGAGTTTGTGCCTGATTCTCCGGGTGTCCCTGAGCCGGCTGGTATTCTCAAAGCGGGGGTAATTCTGTCTGCCATCTCCCCTGATTTGCGGCGGGTGCTGCAGGAGTTTCAGGCTGATAGACCTGACCATTGTCCAGCGGAGAAACTATTTGTCCCTGATAGATGGACTAGCAGAGTTATTTCTGAGGTTCATTGCTCAGTGTTGGCTGGTCATCCTGGGATTTTTGGGACCAGAGATTTGGTGGCTAGGTCCTTTTGGTGGCCTTCCTTGTCTCGGGATGTGCGTTCTTTTGTGCAGTCCTGTGGGACTTGTGCTCGGGCTAAGCCCTGCTGTTCTCGTGCCAGTGGGTTGCTTTTGCCCTTGCCGGTCCCGAAAAGGCCTTGGACGCATGTTTCCATGGATTTTATTTCAGATCTTCCTATCTCTCAAAGGATGTCTGTCATCTGGGTGGTTTGTGATCGCTTTTCTAAGATGGTCCATTTGGTACCCTTGCCTAAATTACCTTCCTCCTCTGATTTGGTGCCATTATTTTTTCAACATGTGGTTCGTTTGCATGGCATTCCGGAGAACATTGTGTCGGACAGAGGTTCTTAGTTTGTCTCTAGGTTTTGGCGGTCCTTTTGTGCTAAGATGGGCATTGATTTGTCTTTTTCTTCGGCTTTCCATCCTCAAACAAATGACCAGACTTTGGAAACCTATCTGAGATGCTTTGTTTCTGCTGATCAGGATGATTGGGTGACCTTCTTGCCATTGGCTGAGTTCGCCCTTAATAATCGGGCTAGTTCGGCTACTTTGGTTTTGCCTTTTTTTTGCAATTCTGGTTTTCATCCTCGTTTTTCTTCAGGGCAGGTTGAGCCTTCTGACTGTCCTGGTGTGGATTCTGTGGTGGACAGGTTGCAGCAGATTTGGACTCACGTAGTGGACAATCTGACGTTGTCCCAGGAGAAGGCTCAACGTTTCGCTAACCGCCGTCGTTGTGTTGGTCCCCGACTTCGTGTTGGGGATTTGGTTTGGTTGTCTTCTCGTTTTGTTCCTATGAAGGTTTCTTCTCCTAAGTTTAAGCCTCGTTTCATTGGTCCTTATAAGATTTCTGAAATTCTCAACCCGGTGTCATTTCGTTTGGTCCTTCCAGCTTCTTTTGCCATCCATAATGTGTTCCATAGGTCGTTGTTGCGGAGGTACGTGGCGCCTATGGTTACCTCCATTGATCCTCCTGCCCCGGTGTTGGTTGAGGGGGAGTTGGAGTATGTGGTGGAAAAAATTTTGGATTCTCGTATTTCGAGACGGAAGCTTCAGTACCTGGTTAAGTGGAAGGGCTATGGTCAGGAGGATAATTCCTGGGTTGTTGCCTCCGATGTCCACGCTGCCGATTTAGTTTGTGCCTTTCATTTGGCTCGTCCTGATCGGCCTAGGGGCCCTGGTGAGGGTTCGGTGACCCCTCCTCAAGGGGGGGGTACTGTTGTGAATTCCGTTCTCGGACTCCCTCCTGTGGTCATGAATGGTACTTTGGTTAGTTCTGCTCTTGGACTCCCTCTGGTGGCTTTGAGCGGAACTGCTGGTCACTGAGGTTGGCTTTGTCAGCTGCTCTCGTTTATTGCTATGTTGGCTTCCCTATTTAACTCCACTCAGATCGTTACTTCATGCCAGCTGTCAATGTTTCAGTATTGGTTCAGATCTCTCGGACTTCTCTGAGGACCTGTCTACTCCAGCAGAAGCTAAGTCTTTGCTAGTTCATTTGTTGTTACTGCTTCCTGAATATATTTCTTAGTACTGCCAATTTCTAGTCCAGCTTGCTATCATGATATTCCCTTGCTAGCTGGAAGCTCTGGGGTGCAGAGTGGCACCTCCACACCGTAGAGTCGGTGTGGGGAGTCTTTTTGCTTACTCTGCGTGGTTTTTTTGTAATCTTTTGTGCTGACCGCATAGTTCCCTTTTCTATCCTCTGACTATTTAGTGAAGTCTGGCCTCCTCTGCTAAAACCTGTTTCATTCCTGTGTTTGTGACTTTCCTCTTAACTCACAGTCAATATATGTGGGGGGCTGCCTTTACCTTTGGGGAATTTTTCTGAGGCAAGGTTAGGCTTCTATTTCTATCTTTAGGGGTAGTTAGCTCTTAGGCTGTGAAGAGGCGTCTAGGGAGAGTTAGGTACGCTCCACGGCTGTTTCTAGTGTGTGTGTGTGATAGGAGTAGGGTTTGCGGTCAGCAGAGTTCCCACTTTCCCAGAGCTTGTTCCGATTACTAGTTTACTCATCAGGTCATTCCGGGGGCTCCTAACCACCAGGTCCATAACAGGGTTCATTTATTATTTTTTTTATTTTGATCGCTGTGAAATAACCTATCACAGCGATCAAAATGTACCTGGAATGAATCTGCCGGCCGATTCGGCGTGCGCACTGCACATGTGCCCGCCATTTTGGAAGATGGCGGCGCCCATGAAGACGGAAAGACACCGGGAGGGACACCGGAGCTCGGTAAGTATGAGGGGGTGGGATCGGACAGCAGGGGGAGCAGACAGGAGGACAGCAGATGACAGGACAGAGGACGGAGGGGAAGAGATCAGTGGCAGATCGCGGTCTCCAGCCATGGCTGATGCTACTGCAGCATTGGCCATGGCTGGATTGTAATATTTCACCAATTTTCATTGGTGAAATATTACTATCGCTCTGATTGAAATATAATTTTCATTGGTGAAATATTACTATCGCTCTGATTGAAAGTGAAATGTCACTTTCAACAGCCAATCAGAGCGATCGTAGCCACGGGGGGGCGAAGCCTACCCTCCTGGGCTCAAGTACCACTCCCCCTGTCCCTGCATGTCGGGTGAAATTACAGTTAACCCTTTCACCCGATCTACAGGAGCGCAATCCGACCATGATGCATATCCTGCGTCACAGGTCGGATTGGCACAGGTTTTCATGACGCATACGCTGCATCAAAGGTCGGGAAGGGGTTAAGGCCAGTCTGTAATTCCGCCAATTTATCCCTTCCAAGTGCGCCAAATAAGGGTGTAAAATTACACAAAATGAGCAAGAGGGTACACATGCACCTTTCTAATATATGAACATAGGGACCGCCAAATAAACCTACCAAACTGCCCCCAGACAATAGGCATCCCAGGTAAAATTGTCCTGAACTAATGACGCCATTTCTTCACCAAGAGTACCACATGTACACAGACAATTGCTGCAAAAACTAGTGCAGTAAAATGTGAGGTGTATTCCTTAGAACGTACAAAGATTTATGACCGTGACAGTGAAAAATATGAAAATTGTGATTTTTCAAACTTGTGTTACATCAACTGTATAAAAAACAGTGGTACCAAACTACTCACTACCTGCCTAGATAAATACTTTAGGTGGTATAATTTACAAAAAATACATTATGGGGGTTTTCTGCTGCTATTGAACCACACAGGCTCTGCAAAAATGTAAATCTATTCTAAATAGAGCCAAATTTGTGTTCCAAAATTCAAATTGTGCCCCTTCAGTTCCGAGCCCAACCATCAGTCCTAACAGAACTTTTGACTACATGTGGAGTATTGCCTCCCTCGTATGAAAGTGGGTAACAAAATTTGATGCTAAAGCAAGATTTTTGTGAAAATAAATTAACTTTTTCTATATGACGAACTGAACTAATGTCATCAAATTCTGTGTCGTACCCGTGGTTTCAAAATATTCACTATAGCCCTGGATAAAATCCTTGAGGGGTGTAGTTTCCAAAACGGAGTCAGTTGTGGGGGGTTTCTGCTATTTAGGCACCTTAGGAACCCTGCAAATGCGACATTGTGCCTGCCATCTCTTTCAGCCAAATTTGTGTTCTAAAATTAAAATATTGCCCCTTCCGTTCCGAGCCTTGCCATTTGTCTAAATGTTTTGACTACATGTAGGCTTAGGGTTAGTTAGCCTGGCTCCTGAGCAGTGTGGATTCTGCTCAGTCAAGTGTGAAACAGCTGCTGGTGCCACCTCGGGAGTGACTGAATCCTGAAGAGTAGTGAGGGTGAGGTCCATGGTGTTGTGGTGGATTGACATCAGGAATCCCCAGAAAAAGCTGGAGAAGTGACTCCATTAATGCCGCTCACGTTTAGCCTAGTATAAAGAAGGACCTGGTGCTTCTCCGAATCCATAATGCACAGTGGCTCAACAGTGCAGGGACAGCTTCCGTCTTCAGCTGCACTACAGCTTTGAACATTGACCTTCCTGACTGTCCTGAATTTATTGAAGTTTCACAGCTCCCATTTTATCTGTGATAGAGCCACTGTGCTTGATTCTACTTTGTGAAAAGCAAAAAATGTGCCTAAGAACTACCAGGCCGACCGTTGCTACATACCTGCTTGCTACGCCCAGTGCTGTTCTTCCCGGAATAGAGCATTCACAGACCGCTCCTGTTGGGGACACAACTGCCTCTGCTGACAGCACATGGACAGACTGGAGGCTTCTTTTCCACCCTGTCTGTTGACTAGGCGTGGCTTCTAATGTCATTTTGATTTTGACGGTCGGCTCCCCCAGTTAGGTAGTGGGAATTCAGCTGTCAATTAGAATGACGTAGAAGTCTTGCCATGTCAACAGAGAGGAGCGGAAAAAAAAGCTGTCGACGTGACATGAGCAGCAGCAGAGGCAGCTGAATCGATGGCAGGAGCCATCGCTCTGTACCAGCGATGAATAGCACTGGGCACAACAGGCAGATAGTTATTAACTTAGTGCTAAAGCACATTTTTTACTTTTCACAAAGTCTCGAATATCTAATTTAAATCTTCTGGAACACTGGCCCCTGCTGGTGTTTAACTGAAACATAGCCTATTCATTAGACAATTAATCTACTCATTGTGAACCAAGACTGTTTCCTGATTCACATTTTCAGCCGTTAATATATTTCTGAAGTTGGTCTCCGCTTTTACCAGTTCAATCTGGAAGACAACTGACATTGCAATGGCAAATACAAAGAAAATTGAAAACTGGTTGAAAGATCTGTAGGGTGCAAAAGTCTTAACACCATTCATCAACATCAAGAGAACACAGAGTTCCCACACAACCAGAGCCTCCTGGTAGCCCTCCTAGGGCATTATTGGCCTGACTATTGCATTTCTGTAATAGAGATTCCATTCTCAGGGCTATCTGCCTGAAGGGTGAAGCGCTGTTCAACAACAACCGTGTCTCCTTTTACCAGGATTTCTCAGTCACTGTCAGAAAACAACATACTCAATTTGCTGAAGTCCGTGCCAAGCTGCGAGAGACGGGGTATAAATACTCTATGTTATTCCCTGTTATTTCTTCATATCTCTTGCCAATGAGCTAGTGTGGGTTGAAGCTGCTCCTCATACTCCACGTCAGAATAATTGAGGGAAAAGGTTCCCACTTTTCTGGCTTCTTCATCTATGGCTGTGTTGACTTTTGGTTACAGAGAGCTCCAGTGGGTGTACTGATTAGGTTTAGCTTACCCAAATCCTAAATTATTTAACCCTTATTTACCTTTACCTCTAGGGTCACAGATTTGGGACTTTCAGTGACTGCTAGGTATTATGAGGAGCTTACTGATGGATTCCTAAGATAGACTTTTTTTTTTAAAGATTTATGTTTTTTCTGTGCTAAAAAAAAAATAATTATAATGACACGGAAATCCACAGAAGTTCCCGGCACGGCATGCTCCATTAGTTACAATTAGTCAATAAATATATTCCACTATAAAAAGTCCTCTATACAAATAGCGATTTTGTCATGTACTATGCCACATGTCCCTGCGGCCTAGTGTATGTTGGCCTCACCTCAAGGGAATTGCGCATAAGAACAAGAGAGCACGTGAGGGACATTAAAGCGGCTTGAGTGTCGTTGGATCATTACGTTAGATACCATGACCCCCGCAGGGTTGAATGAAAAAATTAGTTTCTCTTCCTTCCTGTAATCCGGTGCGTCTGTCCGGGGATTCCCTTTGCTACATGGCGTTATTTTCATTATATGTTCATCTGGAGTCGTTGTTTTTATTATTTAATTTAATCTGTGTGTGTTTTTTCATTGACTTTTATTAGTGATCATTATATTGGACAAAGTATCTTGGATTTTGAAACCACACCATCTCCCAACTATGACCGGCATCCTGCGGACAAGTGACGCTATTTTGGCTTTTATATCACCTGCATTTGATATGCGATAGCATGCGACCAGGAACATCCATGGATCTATAATTGTGCCTACTGTATATTGTTTTCCATGATTGTAATTGAATTACTGCATTGTGATACCATTATTATTATTGTCTTTTATCTATACATGTATTCTATGCAAATTACCTGCATTTTTCTGTGTCCTGGCTGCTGCCTTTAGCCAATATGGCGGTCAGGTCGCTTCCTGCCGTGGGTAGCGCATACCTCTTTTGCACACGCTTGTGACTTGGGCTTCTCCCTTTATGGGTATATTTACTTATCCATTACTTGTCAATGGTGTGGTGATTTCACCGCACTTTACATCCACTGAGGAGGTAGCCGCTTGATATTATGTGTATCTTGCCCATTTATCGTTGTTGAGGCTACTCATTTATATGCTGTTCATGCAATACTATTAATATATGTATATTTTTTATATCTGTTGAGTATCCCGTTGTTACGGATAGCCTTTCACTGTCTGTTTGCATCATCATTTGATTGACCTGTCCAGTGACTTTGGTTTTATTGTTTGCACTTACTGTTTGCCTGTTTTGTACTTAAATATTAATAAAGTTGTATTTACATATTTCTAAAGTACCTCTATGGCAAATAGGGGCGCCTGGAAGAAGCAGAGGGCGAAACGCGCGTCGGGGTGCCAGAGGAGGACATCCACTATACGGGCACTCACTTGGTAAGGTGTTGGCTGTTTATTTCACTGGATAGAGCTTTCACCAGGTCGTTATCTTGGTACTTATAGCGGTTCTCATCAGTTTATAATTTGAGATGCTATTTTTTGCACTTGTTATAAATAGATCTGATGGGTATCAGAGGGATGTACTTATGTGCTTTAGGTGTTATAGTCCAAGCTAATTGTATAGTCCAGCTTTCCTTGCCAGCTGTTATTGATTTCATTGGTATTTATTGATTAATCTATATGTGCTAGTCTGTGGGTGGATGTTCCCCTCTGATTTGGGGCTATTGTCCATGTTAAAATATTGTTGAAGTGGTTATATGCATCTTTTATATGTTTCTAATAAATGTTAAATTTTAAATGATTACATAATTGGTGAGCTTTATTGAGTCGACTACTTATCAGTGGTTGCTCTAGTGTTATATTATTTGCAAAGCTACAGGAAAGGCAATGAGGCACATCAATGGCAAGAAGTATCCTTTCAATGTACAGTAATTATTGATCTCACCATACACAGGTAGCAGAAAAGGCATCTTTATCATGTAGTTAAGATGGTTGGAATTAAGAGATGAATTAATTTAAAGTAAAGATGATCAATTCTGTACTTCCAAGATACATTTTGATTTTTAATCTAAAATCATATTTTTAATACATATAAACTAACAAATTAACATAATTGGGATTTCTGATAAACCATCATTGTTTGACTGAGATCATTTAAATGGAATAACGAAGAGAAAATATTATTGACTTCGTAAATAAATGTATATCTGATTTTCACAGTGCAAGATTTCATATATAAAACATCTAATGAATTAAAGAGATGACCCACAGTGTCAATTTAATTACGGTAATTCCTGGTACATAAAACACTACTTACTGGTTCTCGACCATCCATGGCTTCCATCCATAGCCGTCTGTCCTCCTCGGAAAGAGCCTGCATGGTGATCGTAGTAGATCTATAAAAAGGACAGAAAAAAATTAAATAGTTCACCATACAACACAGGAGGTGATACAAATCACACAGACAAGACTCCCTATAGCCAGAAAGCAATGATGTTGTTGCCCACCTGTCAAGTGGATTGCCAAAATGCACAAAACATGTTTTGAAGGGAATGTCCTCAATTGCTACTAGTTAAAGGAAGCTAACAGTTGGGACTGTGGGAGTATGGATCCAGAGCCAGCACAGCACCGAAGGCAAAATCTTTGTCATCTAGCGGGAAATGTAAATTATATAGCACAGTTTTGACATTTTAACAAGGTTTAGGAATTTCAGACATCTGGCTTTACAGAATTACAATGCTGTATAATTTACAAATACATCAATTGGCCTTTTACAGATTTACGGAACAGCTCCTGCCTTATAGCTGTAACTACAGGGATTAACATGAAGGAAAAACTCATAACATACATACACTGCTCAAAAAAATAAAGGGAACACTTAAACAAAAGAATATAACTCCAAGTAAATCAAACGTCTGTGAAATCAAACTGTCCACTTAGGAAGCAACACTGATTGACAATCAATTTCACATGCTGTTGTGCAAATGGAATAGACAATAGCTGGAAATTATTGGCAATTATCAAGACACCCTCAATAAAGGAGTGGTTCTGCAGGTGGGGACCATAGACCACATCTCAGTACCAATGCTTTCTGGCTGATGTTTTGGTCACTTTTGAATGTTGGCTGAGCTTTTACACTCGTGGTAGCATGAGATGGAGTCTACAACCTACACAAGTGGCTCAGGTAGTGCAGCTCATCCAGGATGGCACATCATGGCGAGCTGTGGCAAGAAGGTTTGCTGTGTCTGTCAGCGTAGTGTCCAGAGGCTGGAGGCACTACCAGGACACAGGCCAGTACACCAGGAGACGTGGAGGGGGTCGTAGGAGGGCAACAACCCAGCAGCAGGATCACTACCTCAGCCTTTGTGCTAGGAGGTACAGTAGGAGCACTGCCAGAGCCCTGCAAAATGACCTCCAGCAGGCCACAAATATACATGTGTCTGCACAAACGGTTAGAAACCGACTCCATGAGGATGGTCTAAGTGCCCAACGTCCACAGATGGGGGTTGTGCTCACAGCCCAACACCATGCAGGACGATTGGCATTTACCACAGAACACAAGGAATGGCAAATTTGCCACTGGCGTCCTTTGTTCTTCACAGATGAAAGAAGGTTCACACTGAGCACATGTGACAGACGTGAGAGTCTGGAGACGCCGTGGAGAGCGATCTGCTGCCTGCAACATCCTTCAGCATGACCGGTTTGGCAGTGGGTCAGTAATGGTGTGGGGTGGCATTTCTTTGGAGGGCCGCACAGCCCTCCATGTGCTCGCCAGAGGTAGCCTGACTGCCAGTAGGTACCGAGATGAGATCCTCAGATCCCTTGTCAGACCATATGCTGGTGCGGCTGGCCCTGGGTTCCTCCTAATGCAGGACAATGCCAGACCCTCATGTGGCTGGAGTGTGTCAACAGTTCCTGCAAGATGAAGGCATTGAAGCTATGGACTGACCCGTCCGTTCCACAGACCTGAATCCGATTGAACACATCTGGGACATCATGTCTAACACCATCCACCAACGTCACGTTGCACCACAGACTGTCCAGGAGTTGCCGGATGCTTTAGTCCAGGTCTGGGAGATCCCTCAGGAGACCATCCTCCACCTCATCAGGAGCATGCCCAGGTGTTGTAGGTAGGTCATACAGGCACGTGGAGGCCACACACACTACTGAACATCATTTCCTTGTCTTGAGGCATTTCCACTGAAGTTGATCAGCCTGTAATTTGATTTTCCACTTTGATTTTGAGTATCATTCCAAATCCAGACCTCCGTGGGATATTCATTTTGATTTACATTGATCAGTTTTGTGGTTTATTGTTCTCAACACATTCCACTATGTAATGAATAAAAATCTGCAACTGGAATATTTCATTTAGTGATATCTAGGATGTGGGATTTTAGTGTTCCCTTTATTTTTTTGAGCAGTGTATATACACATATATATATACACACACATTTGTCCCAGCTCAATTACCCTCTTTTTAGTGTGCGGCTAGACTGTCTTCCTTAAAGTCGACACTAGTAAACACTAGTTTTTTGCTGCTGTGCAAAAAATCTGCTGCTTAGGTGCAGAATCAATGCTTTTCTCTAAACACAAAAAAAAAAGTTTTAGAACCTGTCAGATCTTTGCTGATGGCTCTGATTGCTCTCTGTCCTCACTCCCCTTCTCTTATTATTAATGGGAGGCTAGTACACAACAGAAGAGAGCAGTAGCAGACACAGACAGGAGAGGGTCCCTATGCAAGAACATTACATTGGCCCTTTGCAGCTCAAGAGCTCATTATACTGCACATTTCCACATGCTATGGAGGTGGATGTGGGTCCCCGTGTGGCTGCACAAGTTGCACCAATGGTATGACCATGCCTGGATCAAAGTACTGAAAAGGGGAAAACAATGTATGTTCTCAGGGAGGACATCAAAAACTGTAGATAAGGAGGAAACGCATAAAGGGGAAAACAGTCCATAGAAGCTGTACTGATACATGAGTGATTTGAGACAGCAGCATCCTGGATACACAGACCCCTGATCCAGCCTCTATTACTAGGGGGAGCATACCCACTTGAGTAAAACCTGAAACTTGGTTCATGCTGCAAACTGCATAACAGAGTCTGGATTTGCTACAGCTGCATCAGTAGCATTTATTAGTCCCATTATTCCATTTGCCACAGCGGTTGCAGTCAGACACCCTCACTGTTCAGCTATATACCCTCTGGCTGGATGTAAGTACATAGAAGAAAGCTGTACTTTGTAGCTCTAGTTAGTATGTAGCGGGTGCTCCATGTACTGCAAAACTGCTACTATTCAATAGAATAATGTGTTTACATGCAGCCAACACAGGACCTTACAGCAGCGAATCAGTGGGATTGCAGGGTGTCACCGATCTGACATTGATTACCTACCCCATCGATAGGTCATCGTTGTCTGGTAAACCGACAACCCCTTTAATTCCAGTTGCCACAGACAACCTATGGGATCAACTGAACACAGAGACTCATCAAAAATCAGTGTGTGAACCTGAAAATGCTCTTATGTCTGAATACAGACACACTCAATGAGGCCGTAAAAAGGGCCTCAACAACATATAAGCACCCATATAAACACATTTAGTTCGACAGATGTCCACATCGTTTGGTTGTGTCTGTGCAAGAGAAGTTCTGTTTCAAAAAAGCAAGTTCATACTAGCATAATAATACATGGAAAAATTATTAACACAGATTTTAGACCTTCACCCCCCACCCAAAAAAAAAAAACATAGAAGATGGATGTTGCTATGGATACAACTCAATGGAGACGGGATGGGGAGGAGCTAGTGCAGAGCTCCTCCCCCTCTCATCTACCTAGAATCTTATCAGTAACAGCCGCCATCTCCTCTCTCAGGAATGGGACAGTCGGTCTTCACTAAATACAGATTTTACCTCAGAATGGTAAATTTTAACAATGATTGATCAATCCTGGCAGAGAAAGCAGATTTTTCTGATAACAAAGTGTTTAATTTCATGTGCACTTTTGATTCATGAAATACAAATTAAAACGATGATTACTCTAACTCTGAAAAGCTGAGAGCTTCAGAGAGCGACATATTTTAATAGCTGCTGTGGCCAAAGCTGCACGGGTGACTAGTCGGAAAGGCTAGGCCCTGGCAGCTTCTCTCCACAGCTGCCCTGGAGTGACAGGTCTGCATTCATGTATAAGGAGAGACCCATCACTCAAGGGGAGTGGGTGGGGAGAAACTACCAGGGACCCGCCTGTCAGACTCGTCTCCCATGCAGCTCGGTCCCTGGCGGAAATCATGCAGATGATGTCTGACACATGCTGCCTGCGGATCGGGGGCGTCATGTATCACCTGTGTCAGGTTTCCCATCACTTCCTGTTGCTCTTTGTTTACAGGGCTGCAGTAGCAATGTAATTCTGTCTACAACATGTGACCACTGTAGCCAATCAATGGACTCCGTCATCTCATAGGTTGACATGACAAGCCCTTTAAGGCCTGTTTAATGCGACCATATTTTATGCTCAGTATAAGGGTCACAATGTGTGTCTTCTGACAACCCAAAAGCCTGACAATGGTGGTCAGGAGACGGGCTGCTGGTGTGTGCATTGTGATCTATATGGAGTATAAAATATGAAAGGGCCTAAATGTAAGGAAATAACTGTCAACCTTTAACCTGCATCATGTACTGTACTATGAATATTCACAAATTGCACCTACCGATCAACAAGTTCAACATCAAAACAAAACCTCTTCTCGATAGAGTCTGTCTTTCTTCGTATGCAGGACTTCAGGAACACAACTTCCTCCTCTCCCTGAAAACATAAAGACAGTTTGACATTGATAAAAATGGTAAATGAAGTCAGAATACATTGTGCAATACGGAACTTTACTGACAAAGAACGTAGTGAAGGCTACCAGAACCAAATCAGGAGACTGTTAGCAGGCTCTTCCATCCAGCGAGAATGGAAATTTGGGAGAAGAAATATTGTGTTTTTTAGCCTGCAATTCGTTATTGAAGATGTATTGCTTATTCTTATAATTCAGATATAGGCGTTCTGTGTGCCCCCAACCATCAGAATACAGAAATGCTTCTGTGTCTGCCTTATGGCAAATCGAACATGAAGTCAAAAAGCAGCCGTAGCCTTGGCTTCCTGTTGATGTTCAATATGTCTGAAGGCGTTGGCAGTGAAGCCAGCATGGGTTGGGCACAGGGCTCGTGTGATGGTACAACCTCCTGTGAGCCCCGGGAATGTGAGTGCTAACACCGCTGGAACAGCGCTGGGACGGAAGGTTAGTAGAAGTGTTTTTACTTTATCGATGGAGAATGAGAAGGAGTTGTCCTAGTAGTGCACTAGTGAATCTGTCAGCAGGTTTGGGCTACCTCATCTGAGAGCAGCCCGATGTAGACAAAGAGAAGCTATATCCAATGAGGTATCACTTTGTTTACTGAGTGCAGCAGTTCTGACACAATCAGTTTTAGATTGCCTAAAGAGACTACTGAAGAAAATAAAAAGTGCAAAGAAAAGGTTTTTAAAAATAATAAAAAAATAAAATAAAAACTATAAAAAGTTCAGATCACCCCCATTTTGCCCCATTCAATATAAAACAATTTAAAAAAAATCAAAACACACATATTTTGTATTGCAGAGGTCAGAAACGCAGATCTATAAAAAGTAAAAAGAATTAAACTAATCGGTAAACGAGAAAAAAAACATCAAAAGGTCAGAACTTTTTTGGTCGCAGCAACATTACAATAAAATGTAATAACAGGAGATCAAAATATCGTATCTACCCCAAAGTAGTATAGATAAAAAACGTCAGCTCGGCACGCAAAAAAAATAAGCCCTCACCCAGATCCCGAAAAACGGAGACGTTACGGGTCTCGGAAAATGGCCCTTTTTTTTTTTTTTCAACCACTTAAATAAAAAAGAACCTGTACATGTATACATGTTTGGTATCTGCGAACTTGTAATGACCTGGAGAATCATAACGGCAGGTCAGTTTTAGCATTTAGTGAACATGGTGAAAAAAAAATTGGTGGTATTGCATTTTTTTTTGCAATTTCACGACACTTGGAATTTTTTTCCCTGTTTTTCCAGTACACTATATAGTAAAACCAATGTGTCGTTCAAAAGTAAACTCGTCTACAAGAAACAATCTCTCATACAGCAATATTGACGGAAAAATAAAAGTTATGGCTCTGGGAAGCAGGGGAATCAAAAAACAAAAACAGAATTTTTAATTTTTCCCTCTACAGTAAATCTTAAATTTCCTAGTCATTAGCAGTAGTGATGAGCGAGTATGCTTGTTACTCGAGTTTTCAGAGCATGCTCGGGTGATCTCCAAGTATTTTGGGCGTGCTTGTATATTATGATTGAGTCCCCGCAGCTGCATGATTTGCAGCTGTTAGACAACCTGAACACATGCAGGGATAGCCTGTTTGTTAGGGAATCCCCATATGTATTCAGGCTGTCTAGCACTCGCAAATCATGCAGCTGCGGGAACACAAACATAACCTACAAGCACGCCGAAATACTCAGAGACCGCCCGAGCATGCTCGGAAAACTCGAGTAACAAGCACACTCGCTCATCACTAATTAGCAGTTTTGTTGTCTACAGAGGCAAACAGGAAATAACTGGCAACCATTTCCCACAGGGGTTTTCAGAGATTCCTAGACTCACAAAGCTGCCTACATATGCACCAAGTCCCACACTCCTGTATCTTGGCATAACTAAGCAGTCTTGTCATTTATTAGTATGGGAAAGTTTGGTGACAATCCCTATGGGAACGGTAATACTGTAGAAATCTGTTATTTTTAGAGAACAGAGAAAACAAGAGAAATTGCTAATATACAACTTAGGAGAGGAAAACAGGGAAAATCAGATATTGTTCAACAGCAAGAAGGAACAAGTCTCTATTGTAGTGATGTATATTATCACCTTTCGTGGTTACATTTTATTAAGAATTTTCTTAGCTTGGCAATGTACAATGCACAAGGCACACATCATTATGCTTTTTGCCTAAATGGGTTAATCAATGGATAGATAGTGGAGTAAAACCGTTAGTCAGGATCCTGGCCCAGCAGCCACGTAGATACTCAGTGCCCGCCTGACAAGAGCCCTGTGATCTGCCTACTACCTCTGCTGGCATTATGGGTGCTGCTTCTGATTAGAAGGCTTTGTGATATCCTGGAGTGACGCTTGTCATGATGACATGGTGCTATTAATTAGAAATGGAACCCATGATGCCAGCAGATAAAAGGAAGTTTGATTCTTGGTCCTGCTGCCTCATAAGAGTGTCATGGAACTGGACCAGGATCCTATGAATTGTTTGACTCAACTGTAGGATATTTGCATTGTTAGAAATTTCCTCTCTGTTGTAGTTTAAATTCTACAATTTTAGGAAACCGGTGGTGCGAGATATTGGCCACAATTCATGAAAGTGTTTACACCAGAAAATTGGGGTAAAATACTTTGAAAAGTCTACAAATTTTTGAGCAATTGTAATATGGTTTTCACGCAACTTATGGGCAACACCGCCAAAATAGGGGGAGCTGGGGAAGAACCAGGGTGGAATGACGAAAAGACTACATACATTTTATGAGGTCCATTTATGACTTGCTTGGACCCAGTATATCCTAAATGCAATTGCTTTTGTGAAACCTGCATTTTATAACTTCCCCCTGAATGTGAGCCCAATGAAAGATACATCATACGGTATTCTCTATTTAATTTTGAGATGTACATCTTGATCAAAGTAATATATTATTTAACTTACCACTTTACCCCCTGACTTCTGGTCAAAAGGGACAATGGTGATCTGCTTAGTATCTCGCTGATAGGTGCAGTAATGTTTAACCCAAGACGTTCCAAAGTGTCCTGCAATGAGGTGACAAATATGAATTAGCAAAAACAAAAAAAAACAAAAAAAAAACAAAAAAAAATTAAAAAAAAGGAGTAGGACGCTCTAACTCTCTACTATACTTTAGCCTTCAACCCTAAACTATAGTCCATAAGACTAGCACAAAGACAGCTCTGGTTTACATGTCCCAATTCGTGTGCACGTTAATCTACAACAATTTAAATGAGTGTGAATAAGCATGTGTTTTCTACCTGCAGTCCAAAAATTATTTGTAGTGGGGGTCAAAATTTGCTTTTTATTTCCAGTAGAGCAAACAAGAGTAAACTGCCTTCCAGAGATATGCTCAGATGAGAGTATAAAGAAAATTTGGATGCAATGATCACACAATACCGGTCACCATTATAGTTCAGTCATCACAAAATCATAAGTAATAAAAATACTAGCACAAAATCTTGTGTTGATCTTGCAAATACAGAAGTAAAAACTTCATAGAGTTTTCCCAAAACATTCTCCACAGGATGTAAGCTCACTCCCACGTTTCAGTGGGTTAGAGGCCAACATTACAACTCATGTAGAAAAATATTTAGAATTGAGAGTCCTCAGTGGTTGATACCTTTTAATGGCTAACTGAAAAGATGGTAACAAATTGCAAGCTTTCGAGACTACATACATAGTTGAACTAATGAACTTGCCCCTCAGACCATGTGGGGTCATCACAACAGAACGAGACCCTAATCACAGGACAATAAAACAATCCTTATCTAAGAATTGGCCCAATATTTATGGACGTAACTGTTTATCACCCATGGTAATTATGCTTCATGTCACCTAGCTTATCCATGGTTTTTTTTCCCCTCCTTTTTTTTTTTTTTTTTTCTCTATATTATGTTGTGCATAAATATGTGATTCTTCAGAATTTGTTTTAGTCTTTGCCTGATGAAGAGACGTATGTAGTCTCGAAAGCTTGCAATTTGATACCATCTTTTCAGTTAGCCACTAAAAGGTATCAACCACTGAGGACTCTCAATTCTAAATATTTTTCTATCTACTGGCTAACACGGTACCAAGATATATTTCTTTCCTGTAACTCATGTAGATTTACTCTTTTTTTTATAGCTTTCACTTCACTCTGTAGATTGAGCTGGATGACAAACTCCTGTATATTGCCAGAACGATATGAACAAGCAAAAACCTTTAAAAAATTAATACATTAAAAAATTAATATATTAAAACTTAGAAAGATATTAAAGGCATAGACTTTTTAACTCAAAAAAGAACCATGAAGTAAGTCAAGACACTTCTAACTCAAGTTTTGGCAATTTAGTAGTAACGTATATACTCGTGTATAAGCAGAGTTTTTCAGCACCTTTTTTTGCTGAAAATGCCCCCCTCCCCCCCCCCCCCAGCTTATACACGAGTCATTGTCCCAGAAGCCGGAAGCGGAGGGGGAGCCGCGGGTCACAGAAGGGAGCCGGCGGCTGCAACTGTGCAACTGCTAAAGAGAAATGAATATTCATTGCACTGGCACGCATAGCACGCACAGTTACAGACGCCGGCTTCCAACAGCTGTAACTCACTCCGGTGAGTGGAGTGAGGTGAATATTCATTACCTTAATGAGCGGGTACACATGATCGCTCAGCCGCAGGAGCCGCTGAAAGCCGGAAAAAGATGCTGCGAGGGCACGCAGGGAAGGTAAGTAGGAATTTTTAAAATGCTTTTCTCATGGGGGAGCATGCATTCAAGGATAGGGATGAGGAGCCATGCATACCCAGACAGGGATGAGGAGCCATGCAGACAAGGACGGGGATAAGGAGCCATGCAGACAAGGACGGGGATAAGGAGCCATGCATAGAAGGATGGGGATATGGAGCCATGCATACCAGGACAGGAATGAGGAGTCAATATGTTTTCCCAGTTTTTCATGGCAAAATTAGGTGCCTTGGCTTATACTCGGGTTGACTTATACACGAGTATATATGGTAAGCTTTTTCATACAGTGCCAATTCAATCCACAATAATTTACAGTTTAGATAGCAAATGTAAAAGTCAAATCAGTAACAAAGAAAAAAAAAAACTCAAACAAAAACAAAATATCACAAAATAGGAATGATATGAAGGGAAAGAAAAAATGCTTGTATTGCACGGTCCAGCCATCTTCTAAAGCAGCATGGGCCAGGATGGCCAACCTGACTTTTTATTTTTTTCTGGACAGCTTATCAAATAATCATGGACAGACAATATTTATACAGACACCTTGGAAAACGATTAATCATCAGACATCATCTGCATTCACTGTAAAATTATAATTTCAGTCAAAAGAATCTGGAAAAATTTCTTCAGCCTCAAAAAAAAAAAAATGTTTTTAATAAATCTCCAAATTTGTGATTTATTTCAATATACCGTACTTAATTTCCTTATTTTGTTCCCTTCCATCCCAAACACTATGCCCCAGTGCTGTTTCAATGCTTCATTCATGCACCTTATAGAAGATGCTTTCAACTGTTGCTCGGCAATACCAATAAGCTATATTTGGTCTGTGTATGGGATATTCCTGGCCTAAGGATGGAGTGGGAAGCAGGCAAAGACAGCACAATTCTTATACTCTAAGATTATCAGCATACTAGATATAAACATTTAAAGGGAACCTATCACCCCGTTTTTTTCGGTATGAGATAAAAATACTGTTAAATATGGCCTGAGCTGTGCATTACAATAGTGTAGTTTGTGGACCCCGATTCCCTACCTATGCTGCCGAAATACGTTACCAAAGTAGTCATTTTCGCCTGTCAATCAGGCTGGTCAGGTCGGATGGGCGTGGCTTCTTCCCCCAGATATTGCGTAGTTTTCCGTTGGTGGCGTAGTGGTGTGCGCATGTCCAACGTCCCCAATCCTGCACGGGGGGGTGAAAATAGCAGCGATGTCCGTTATTCCATTGGTGGTCGGTGGGCGCGGCCATCTTCCTTTGGCCGCGCGTGCGCAGAAGCGGCGCTCTGCTGGCCGCGGCTTCAGGAAAATGGCCGCGGGATGCCGCGCGTGCGCAGATGGAGATCGCGGCGGCCATTTTCCTGAAGCCGCGGCCAGCAGAGCGCCGCTTCTGCGCACGCGCGGCCAAAGGAAGATGGCCGCGCCCACCGACCACCAATGGAATAACGGACATCGCTGCTATTTTCACCCCCCCCGTGCAGGATTGGGGACCTTGGACATGCGCACACCACTACGCCACCAACGGAAAACTACGCAATATCTGGGGGAAGAAGCCACGCCCATCCGACCTGACCAGCCTGATTGACAGGCGAAAATGACTACTTTGGTAACGTATTTCGGCAGCATAGGTGGGGAATCGGGGTCCACAAACTACACTATTGTAATGCACAGCTCAGGCCCTATTTAACAGTATTTTTATCTCATACCGAAAAAAACGGGGTGATAGGTTCCCTTTAAACAGTTAGAAGCAACTTCTAAAGGAGCCTGAACTAGGCATTAAAACAGCACAGCAACACAGTGTTTGGGAGAGAAAGAAGCAAAATAAGGTAAATTCTATTACAAAAAAATCATAACTTTGCAATGTCCAGAAGATGATTAAAAGGAAATGCAGTTACTCTTTAAAATAAGGCTCTAGGTTCTGAGTAGAATCTCGCTCCATTCCATTTGCAAATCTGCAAACAATTCACCTTTATTGCTATGGGTACGGGCCTCAACTCGTCGCCCTAACTCATCCCAAAGGTGCTCTATAGGATTTAAATCAGGCGATTGGCTTGGCTATTGCAATAGGTGAACATTTTTCTTTGACAACCAATTTTTGACTAAATTGGATGTGTGCTTAGGATCATTGTCATGCTGGAATTTCCAGCCCCTGCCTACTTGGGTTTTACAATGTGGCAGCATAACATTCTCCAGTATATCCTTCTACATGGTAGCATTCATATTTCCATCAATTCTATGCAGAGGGCCAATGGCAGAGGCAGAAAAGCAGCCCCAAACCATGACATTGCCACCACCATGTTTCACTGTTGGTGTTTGGTACCTTACATCATTATGTTTTCCAAATGGACAGAATATTTAGTGCTTGCCATCACTACCAAACAGATTGAACTTGGATCCATAGGATCGCAACACCTTAGACCAATCTGCCTCTTTCCATTGGCTGTGTTCTTTGACAAACTCAAGTCGGACCTTCCGATTCTTTGCAAAGATGAAAGGCTTCTTGACTGGAACTCATGCATTCAACCCTACTACTTTTATCTGTTGCACAACAGATTGGCGACTCACTTTGACCCCATATTCTTCCTTAATTTCCTGCAAAATCTGTACAGCTCTTTGATGGACATCAGATTCTGACTTTTTCTTAATAAAGTGATCAACTTTGCAGGAAGTATTCCGTGGTTGTCCACTTCTAGGTTTGTCAGATGTTCCATAACCTTCTTTTTCTCTCTTTATCATACGTGACACTTGACTCAGAGCAGTTGAATTCTATAGCCACCTCTTTTTGGCTTTTGCCGGACTTCACTCTCAAAATAATAAGCTTCCGGACATCAGGTGATAAATTTAGCTTGGTCTTTGCCATGTTTTAACCAAAAAATACACCAAAAAATATGAACGCAAAATTTGACTACCCATGACAAAATATGCAAAACATTTGGTACAGCAAATTTTGAAAACTAATATCCAAAAGGAAAAAACAATGTCAAACAATTGTCATCCTTCTAGATTACAACCATTTGCTTCCGGTTTACTAAAATCACCATGAAAATGGCATCACAACTACCAGACAGAAGTATTCACACTTTTTAAAAAAAATGCAAAACTTTCGGTCACTACCGTATATGTATGGAAAACTAAAAAAACTATGGGGAGCCCGTTTCAGAGACAGTGGATCAGTGGAGCACAAAAATGGGGCCTCCTCATTTCTTAATCAGTGCATGACTGCCGTTAAGGAGGACCCGTTATCAGTTCAAAAGTGGACAATTGAATTTTCTTTCCTGCTGTTCCCGAGCAATCCATTTTTTCCTTTTAAATTCCCTGTATGGTTTCAAAGACATGGACCTTGTTATTTAGTTAAAAATGTTATGCTCTTTACCAAGGGGTTGCTGCTCATTGGATTCTTAGGGAGTATTTCTTTAGGTTGTGCTACAGTACCACCCGGTGAGCAACGCTCCTTTGGTAAAGACCATTAAAATTTGCACTGAATATTAAGGCCTGAAACTCTGAAGTGGTATAACAGATTGAAAAAAAAAATAGTCTGGGAATCAGCTGGAATAAAATTAGAGCAAAAACTGTCTACTTTTAACCTGGTGACTCCATCTATTCTTCCATCGACACTCAAGTAAGTGTGAAAAAGTATTGGTAAATGAAATGGTTGGGATAGATAGTGGTGACAACCTGTAATGCATACTGCAATTTAAAGGGTTTGCCCTGCCCGGAGTGATAAGTCTGCAGTCACTCTGTGTGACTGCAGACTTCTGAACCCCCCAAGTGCACGCACTGTGTATTCACCGATTTCTGAGCCAGGATCAGAGGGTATGTATGTGTAAGAGGGACAAAGACAGCGGGTCCGGAACTTGAGAGGTTGCATCCTCTGTTCCCAGGGGAAGCTTTAGTGAGGGGGACCGTCTTTTTTTGCCTGGGAGAAGCTGGAGTGAGGCAGAACTTCCTCCTGACTGAGGAGGGTGAAGATATAAAAGGGAAAAGTGAGCACAGCAGAGCAGTTTGGCGCCAACCCAGGGCAGGGCGCACATAGGTGAGTGGCCTGCTTTGCTTCCTCTCCCCCCGACAGAGTACCAGGCAGGGTCCTACCATCTGAAGAGGACCAACGCGCTGAGTGGAGCAGTGTGCCCAGCAGCAATCCAGAGAGAGGGACCACTGTAGAGAGTGCAGAGCTGTTGTGAATTTGCTTTTTGCTCCCTCTAGTGGTTACTAGTTTTTTGACTCTGGTTTTTCTGTCATTCCTTTTATCCGCACCTGGGTCGTTAGTTAGGGGTGTTGCTATATAAGCTCCCTGGACCTTCAGTTCAATGCCTGGCAACGTAGTTATCAGAGCTAGTCTGCTGTGCTCTTGTCTACTGATCCTGGTTCCAGTTATATCAGCTAAGTTTGCCTTTTGCTTTTTGCTATTTGTTTTGGTTTTGTATTTTTGTCCAGCTTGTTCCAAATCTATATCCTGACCTTTGCTGGAAGCTCTAGGGGGCTGGTGTTCTCCCCCCGGACCGTTAGACGGTTCGGGGGTTCTTGAATTTCCAGTGTGGATTTTGATAGGGTTTTTGTTGACCATATAAGTTACCTTTCTTTATTCTGCTATCAGTAAGCGGGCCTCTCTGTGCTAAACCTGGTTCATTTCTGTGTTTGTCATTTCCTCTTACCTCACCGTCATTATTTGTGGGGGGCTTCTATCCAGCTTTGGGGTCCCCTTCTCTGGAGGCAAGAAAGGTCTTTGTTTTCCTCTACTAGGGGTAGCTAGATTCTCCGGCTGGCGCGTGTCATCTAGAATCAACGTAGGAATGATCCCCGGCTACTTCTAGTGTTGGCGTTAGGAGTAGATATATGGTCAACCCAGTTACCACTGCCCTATGAGCTGGATTTTTGTATTCTGCAGACTTCCACGTTCCTCTGAGACCCTCGCCATTGGGGTCATAACAGTTTGCCAGGCCAGTATTAAATGTTTAATGCATTGCAGAAGAGGGATTATAAGAAAGAAGATTCTGTTTTTTTTTTTTTTTTCTTCTTCCCCTTTACCTCAGAGTGGCTATGCTTGCTGCAGACATGAATGTCCAGACCTTGATTACAAGTGTGGACCAGCTGGCTACTCGTGTGCAGGGCATACAAGACTATGTTATCAGAAATCCTAGGTCAGAACCTAAAATACCGATTCCTGAACTGTTTTCCGGAGACAGGTTTAAGTTTAGGAATTTCGTGAATAATTGTAAATTGTTTTTGTCCCTGAGACCCTGTTCATCTGGAGATTCTGCTCAGCAAGTAAAAATTGTTATTTCGTTCTTACGGGGCGACCCTCAGGATTGGGCTTTTTCGCTGGCGCCAGGAGATCCGGCATTGGCTGATCTTGATGCGTTTTTTCTGGCGCTCGGTTTACTTTATGAGGAACCCAATCTTGAGATTCAGGCAGAAAAGGCCTTGCTGGCTATGTCTCAGGGGCAGGACGAGGCTGAAGTGTACTGCCAAAAATTTGGGAAATGGTCCGTGCTGACACATTGGAACGAGTGTGCACTGGCCGCTAATTTTAGAAATGGCCTTTCTGAAGCCATTAAGAATGTTATGGTGGGTTTTCCCATTCCCACAGGTCTGAATGATACTATGGCACTGGCTATTCAAATTGACCGGCGGTTGCGGGAGCGCAAAACCGCAAATTCCCTCATGGTGTTGTCTGAACAGACACCTAATTCGGTGCAATGTGATAGAAAAACCGCAAATTCCCTCATGGTGTTGTCTGAACAGACACCTGATTTAATGCAATGTGATAGAATCCTGACTAGAAATGAGCGGAAAATTCATAGACGCCAGAATGGCTTGTGCTACTACTGTGGTGATTCTACACATGTTATCTCAGCATGCTCTAAACGTATAGCTAAGGTTGTTAGTCCTGTCACCGTTGGTAATTTGCAACCTAAATTTATTCTGTCTGTAACTTTGATTTGCTCACTGTCATCTTATCCTGTCATGGCGTTTGTAGATTCAGGTGCTGCCCTGAGTCTCATGGATCTCTCATTTGCTAAGCGCTGTGGTTTTACTCTTGAACCATTAGAAAATCCTATTCCTCTTAGGGGTATTGATGCTACACCATTGGCAGCAAATAAACCGCAGTATTGGACACAGGTTACCATGTGCATGACTCCTGAACACCGCGAGGTGATACGTTTCCTGGTTTTACATAAAATGCATGATTTGGTTGTTTTAGGGCTGCCATGGTTACAGACCCATAATCCAGTCCTGGACTGGAAGGCTATGTCAGTCTCAAGTTGGGGCTGTCGTGGTATTCATGGGGATTCCCTGCCTGTGTCTATTGCTTCTTCTACGCCTTCGGAAGTTCCGGAGTATTTGTCTGATTATCAGGATGTCTTCAGTGAGTCTGAGTCCAGTGCACTGCCTCCTCATAGGGACTGTGACTGTGCTATAGATTTGATCCCGGGCAGTAAATTTCCTAAGGGAAGACTGTTTAATCTGTCGGTACCTGAACATACCGCTATGCGTTCATATATCAAGGAGTCTCTGGAGAAAGGACACATTCGTCCGTCTTCTTCCCCTCTTGGTGCGGGATTCTTTTTTGTGGCAAAAAAGGACGGATCTTTGAGACCTTGTATTGATTATCGGCTTTTGAATAAGATCACTGTCAAATTTCAGTATCCTTTACCGCTGTTGTCTGACTTGTTTGCCCGGATTAAGGGTGCCAAGTGGTTCACCAAGATAGACCTTCGTGGTGCGTACAACCTTGTGCGCATTAAGCAAGGTGATGAATGGAAAACCGCATTCAATACGCCCGAAGGTCATTTTGAGTACTTAGTGATGCCTTTTGGGCTCTCCAATGCGCCTTCAGTTTTTCAGTCCTTTATGCATGACATTTTCCGGAAGTATCTGGATAAATTTTTGATTGTTTATCTGGATGATATTTTGGTTTTTTCTGATAATTGGGATTCGCATGTGGAGCAGGTCAGGTTGGTCTTTAAAATTTTGCGTGAAAATTCTTTGTTTGTCAAGGGCTCAAAGTGTCTCTTTGGTGTACAGAAGGTTCCCTTTTTGGGGTTCATTTTTTCCCCTTCTGCTGTGGAGATGGACCCAGTCAAGGTCCGAGCTATTCTTGATTGGACTCAGCCCTCGTCAGTTAAGAGTCTTCAGAAGTTCTTGGGCTTCGCTAACTTCTACCGTCGTTTTATCGCTAATTTTTCTAGCATTGTGAAACCTTTGACGGATATGACCAAGAAGGGCTCCGATGTAGCTAACTGGGCTCCTGCTGCCGTGGAGGCTTTCCAGGAGTTGAAACGCCGGTTTACTTCGGCGCCTGTTTTGTGCCAGCCTGACGTCTCACTTCCCTTTCAGGTTGAGGTGGATGCTTCGGAGATTGGGGCAGGGGCCGTTTTGTCGCAGAGAGGCCCTGGTTGCTCTGTTATGAAACCTTGTGCCTTTTTCTCTAGGAAGTTTTCGCCTGCCGAGCGAAATTATGATGTGGGCAATCGGGAGTTGTTGGCCATGAAATGGGCATTTGAGGAGTGGCGTCATTGGCTCGAGGGTGCTAAGCATCGTGTGGTGGTCTTGACTGATCACAAAAATCTGATGTATCTCGAGTCTGCTAAACGCCTTAATCCGAGACAGGCCCGCTGGTCATTGTTTTTCTCCCGCTTTGATTTTGTTGTCTCGTATTTACCAGGTTCAAAGAATGTGAAGGCCGATGCTCTTTCTAGGAGCTTTGTGCCTGATGCTCCTGGAGTCACTGATCCTGTTGGTATTCTTAAAGATGGAGTTATCTTGTCAGCTATTTCTCCGGATCTGCGACGTGTGTTGCAGAGATTTCAGGCTGATAGGCCTGAGTCTTGTCCACCTGACAGACTGTTTGTCCCGGATAAGTGGACCAGCAGAGTCATTTCCGAGGTTCATTCCTCGGTGTTGGCAGGTCACCCGGGAATTTTTGGCACCAGAGATCTGGTGGCCAGGTCCTTTTGGTGGCCTTCCTTGTCAAGGGATGTGCGGTCATTTGTGCAGTCCTGTGGGACTTGTGCTTGAGCTAAGCCTTGCTGTTCTCGTGCCAGCGGTTTGCTCTTGCCCTTGCCTGTCCCGAAGAGACCTTGGACACATATCTCCATGGATTTCATTTCTGATCTTCCGCTATCTCAGGGCATGTCCGTTATCTGGGTGATATGTGATCGCTTCTCCAAGATGGTCCATTTGGTTCCTTTGCCTAAGCTGCCTTCCTCTTCCGATCTGGTTCCTGTGTTTTTCCAGAACGTGGTTCGTTTGCACGGCATCCCTGAGAATATTGTGTCAGACAGAGGATCCCAGTTCGTTTCCAGGTTCTGGCGATCCTTTTGTAGTAGGATGGGCATTGATTTGTCGTTTTCGTCTGCTTTCCATCCTCAGACTAATGGACAGACGGAGCGAACCAATCAGACTTTGGAGGCTTATTTGAGGTGTTTTGTCTCTGCTGATCAGGACGATTGGGTGACATTCTTGCCGTTGGCTGAGTTTGCCCTTAATAATCGGGCTAGTTCCGCCACCTTGGTTTCGCCTTTTTTCTGCAACTCTGGTTTCCATCCTCGCTTTTCTTCGGGTCATGTGGAGCCTTCTGACTGTCCTGGGGTGGATTCTGTGGTGGATAGGTTGCAGCAGATCTGGAATCATGTGGTGGACAACTTGAAGTTGTCACAGGAGAAGGCTCAGCGCTTTGCCAACCGCCGTCGCGGTGTGGGTCCCCGACTACGCGTTGGGGATTTGGTATGGCTTTCTTCCCGCTTTGTTCCTATGAAGGTCTCCTCTCCCAAATTTAAACCTCGTTTTATTGGGCCTTACAAGATATTGGAAATCCTTAATCCTGTATCTTTTCGTCTGGATCTTCCTGTGTCGTTTGCTATTCACAATGTATTTCATAGGTCCTTGTTGCGGCGGTACATTGTGCCTGTAGTTCCTTCTGCTGAGCCTCCTGCTCCGGTGTTGGTTGAGGGCGAGTTGGAGTACGTGGTGGAGAAGATCTTGGATTCTCGCCTCTCCAGGCGGAGGCTTCAGTACCTGGTCAAGTGGAAGGGCTATGGTCAGGAGGATAATTCCTGGGTGGTCGCCTCTGATGTTCATGCGGCCGATTTAGTTCGTGCCTTTCATGCCGCTCATCCTGATCGCCCTGGTGGTCGTGGTGAGGGTTCGGTGACCCCTCACTAAGGGGGGGGTACTGTTGTGAATTTGCTTTTTGCTCCCTCTAGTGGTTACTAGTTTTTTGACTCTGGTTTTTCTGTCATTCCTTTTATCCGCACCTGGGTCGTTAGTTACGGGTGTTGCTATATAAGCTCCCTGGACCTTCAGTTCAATGCCTGGCAACGTAGTTATCAGAGCTAGTCTGCTGTGCTCTTGTCTACTGATCCTGGTTCCAGTTATATCAGCTAAGTCTGCCTTTTGCTTTTTGCTATTTGTTTTGGTTTTGTATTTTTGTCCAGCTTGTTCCAAATCTATATCCTGACCTTTGCTGGAAGCTCTAGGGGGCTGGTGTTCTCCCCCCGGACCGTTAGACGGTTCGGGGGTTCTTGAATTTCCAATGTGGATTTTGATAGGGTTTTTGTTGACCATATAAGTTACCTTTCTTTATTCTGCTATCAGTAAGCGGGCCTCTCTGTGCTAAACCTGGTTCATTTCTGTGTTTGTCATTTCCTCTTACCTCACCGTCATTATTTGTGGGGGGCTTCTATCCAGCTTTGGGGTCCCCTTCTCTGGAGGCAAGAAAGGTCTTTGTTTTCCTCTACTAGGGGTAGCTAGATTCTCCGGCTGGCGCGTGTCATCTAGAATCAACGTAGGAATGATCCCCGGCTACTTCTAGTGTTGGCGTTAGGAGTAGATATATGGTCAACCCAGTTACCACTGCCCTATGAGCTGGATTTTTGTATTCTGCAGACTTCCACGTTCCTCTGAGACCCTCGCCATTGGGGTCATAACACAGAGCCAAGTGTGCGCAACAGCAGCCAGGAAGAGGAGTGCTCCGTCCTGGGAGCACCAGCCACGAGTAGGTCAGCGTCCGTTGTCTCCCGCCACGTACCGGACACCGACCGCTGTCGCCAGAAGACAGGGCACTGTTGCCCATAGAACACCATAGGAAAAGATACAGTGTCAGCCGTTGCCGGCACCATCGACTTCCTAGCAGGAGTCACTGTTTGAGGAACTACTGATATAACTGTTTCACAAGAACTGCCGTTAACTGATCCTTTATTTCTGAACTCTGCATTTCCTTTGCAAACTGAACCGTTTATTCCCGTTTAACCCATTGCCTCCCTGCGTGGAGTATTTCCCTGTTATTAAACTTGTTAACCCTTGCTCTGCCTCCAGTCCGTTACTGCATCCCGCAACCTGCTTACATATGCGTTCTACATACTCCTGGACAGAGCCAGTCTAGTGGAGGCAGCCACGTCCCGTCTAACAATGCTGCTGTACAGTGGTTATGCCCGACTGGAAGCAGCACGCACTGGTCCCGGCTCAGAAAATGGCGAATCCCCGCAGAGCACAGTGCGTGTGCTGGGGGAGGATTCATAAGTCTGCAGTCACTCAGAGTGACTGCAGATTTATCGTTTTGTACCGGACAACCACTTTAAGGAGAATGGCAGCTCTCACTAAACCATTAAAACCTAGCACACAGGCAACACAAATGGATTCCTAACGGTAGCCTACTATAAAGCATTGATTATCAGAAGCAAGACTAAATTTGTAACCAAGAAAACCCTTGGAAGCTAAGTCGGCTTAACTAGAAAATTTCAATCTTTACTTACTCTTCTCCTGTATGTACAAGTACCCCTCCATTGTATAAGGACTAAAAGTTTGTTGTTCATGAGGGTTTTCTTTCATCTTTTTCATCAGCGCCTCCACTTCAGACCGAGTTCCTTCAAAGCGATCCCGAGTCTACAAAACATATACCGTATGTTATTTTCAACATTTGAAACCGCATTTAAGCTTTTTATTTATAACCTTTTTTTTAGCTTTTTTTGTAATCCCATAGAAAATCTACACAAAGCATGCACAAAAATGTGAAAATACTGTTTGTGTAATTGTTACTTTTGTAAACCTAATTTAGTTGCTGATCTGATCTGCACTTGAGGGATTTGATGATTATGGTAATTTACAATAACAATTTTTATATTTCTCTTTTGTGATCTTTCACTATAAACATATTACATATTATTTTATTCTGACTGATTAAACAGAAGATGTTAAGGACTTAAAAGTGCGGAAATCCTTACATTCTGGATACTGATGGTCAGCTGGGTCTTGAAGTCACTGAAGTCTTTGGCCAGCTCATAGCCATGATGGTAAAAAGTGAAGAGTCCTTGTAAAAAGGCAAGTAGCTGAAAACATGAAAAATAACGATATGGACGTGAATTACAATTTACACACTGCCATTCATTTTAGAAATAATAAACCATGGCAGGATGCACGCAGCATAAAACAAGGCACAGTGTAATAAATGACTGATTATGCTCATAGTGGGCTGGAGCCGCACACTATACCTCTGATCCCATACTGAATATGCTTCTACAACATTGTTGCATGTAACGTTGCCTGCTATATTGCCGCTTATTCACAAATTTGTTGCACAAATTTCCGAAAATCTGGTTGATAGATTCTAATTCAAATTCAAAGTTGTAGGGAGAATGTCACTTGAGAACCTTCGGCCATTATCCTTTCTGCATTTGCTGCGTGGAAGAATTAATGCACCATAAGCACATTAGTGAAATAAGATGGAACGATAGGAATTTTATTCCTATGGAATAAAGTAATCACTGGACAGAAACGTAAGAAACAACAAGAGGTCTTTACCGTGAAAGTGCTTTAAAGAGGACTGGTCACTAGGTCAAAAGTGGGAAGTTTTTTCTCTTATGTTATTATTGCTCCTTCCCTGAGCATTCCATTTTTCTATATATTTTTTTAATCTGCAATACAGTTACAGAAAGTTTTATTTGGTGGCAATTTCTATGGTCTTTAGGCTGTTTTGCACAATCACCTTGTGATCACCGCCCCTGTTGGTAAAGATCCTGAAAACAATTAGCACTAGAAGTGTATTTAAAAAAAAAATCCCCAAAAAACTAAATTAAAAGAGGTTGTCGACTACTTAAACATTGACCTGAGGATAAGTCATCAGTGTCTTATCAGTGGGGGTGTGACAGCTGGTACCACCGATTAGGTCAGTGCTCAGTTACGGAGCTGCTCCATCTACTGATAGTGGTCTCGGGCAGATTCTGCACATCCTCCCCCTAAATATTTGAATAGGGGGCAGATATGCAGTACCCAGTCACAGCCATCAGTAAATGGAGCAGCTCTGTAAGTGAGCACTTCTGGTCCAGCCAGCACAGAGAACAGCTAATTAGTTGGTGTGTAGGATGTCGCACCCCCACAGATCAGACATTGGTGACTTTGCTAAAGGTAGGTCATCCTAAGTAGTGGACAATCTCTAAGTTAGAAGTAGAAATAAAATAAGACCACAAACTGACCACTTTTGTCCTTGTGACTGGTCCTATTTCAGTTGTAATAAACCCCCACCAATTTTGTAAGATCGTGACAATTTCATCAGTGTGCCCCTGAGTGTTTTCTTCCCAAGAATAAGAGATACTAAACACATGCTTCTCTCTATGATGCTGTGCAGTGTCCACAGATGTGTGACCATTTGGCCACACACTGCTGTGAAAAGCTCATCAATAAATGTAAAGCTCAATGAATCTGCAAGGAACCTACAACTCGAGGATCATGGTAATCTGGCCATGAGCTGTTTGGTGGCAGCAACGTAACCAATGGCCTTGTACCTGGGAGGAACATCTATTAAAAAGCAGCCTTCAATTTCAATGCTAACATAATTTTGACATTATAATGTACCATAAGCTTTTAATGTGTTTACAAGGAAAATCTCAAAGGAATGTCTGTTTATAAGCAGAAGTAGCCGGAAACATATACACAGAATTAATGGCCTTGGTTAATCTGCAAGCTATTAATAAAGCTGTTGTGTACTGGTTTAAACCAGAGAGTATGTTCCCTTGTGTGAAGAGGAAATGGTAGCAGAAGAGGATCCTAGTTTCTAAATCTATGTGAACCTAACCCTAAGCCACATGGAAAATACATTCAGCACTTATCACTTCCTGCATCACAAAAAGCATGTGAACCATCCATGAAACGGACACTACAGTTAGTTTACGGTGATCAAACATGGATTCTCAGTTGTCCTAAAAGAGTCATAAAAGAATCTTCTATGTTCAGGTATGAATGGGGTCAATCGTGCATCAATGTGCATTAGCTTCAGGAGCTGCAGCACAAAATCAAGTAAGCAATTTTTCAATGGATCAGATTCAGTGTGAATAAGCAATGGGATGGGAAAACCATGCGTCATGAGCGACTTCGAATGACGTGTAGTCATCGGGGCAAGTCTACCAAGGACCAGGATCTCAAACAGAGAATGATTAAAGAACAAAACTCATCGAAGGAAGAAGGATGTCAAGAATTATTCCAAAGAACAGAAGGTGCACAGTCCTACAAATTGCCACTGAATACTATGCCACAATGCTTGTATAGACCGGTCGTCCCTGATTTTTACAGTCCCCAAATATTATTCCTTTAAAGCATTCCTGGGGAGAGGGGAAATGGGCTGTTCATACCATGTCAGTAACCATTCTAGTAGGTGTCAGCAGCTATAGACTATCCTGTATGCACGGGTTAATATTCTTGAAGAATGACTTGTGGAGACCCAAGGCACTACTAGATGAGTGTCTCTAGTAAAGTGGACATACTGTGTAAATGAATAAACGGTAATTAAGTCCACAGTGACTTTGCCCAATTACTTTTTCTATATGAAACTTTTATGCCATTGCTTGATTTTTAAGGACTGAATTGGCTGGTTTAAAATGGAATTTGTTGTGGTCTTCTCTCGTACAGAATTCTGACAAAGTCATTGTCAGCATTATTCACATTATGTTACTTATAAATGACAGGGGTATATATTGGGAGCATTCCTTGTCATATGCCACTGAATAGCCAAATTAACCGAAAAAAGCAGTCTCCTAGCCATTACTATGGACTAAAAAGGAATTCCTGAGCAGACCACCCTAAATAAGGGAAAAAAGGACCGTCTTTTAGCATCTGTGGGTCTATGGAGGCCTGTGGCTACATCAGAGTATAAGCCAGTAGCTTTACAGGCACACAAGTCACATATGCTCATAGTCCAACGTGAACACATTCTTAGAAGAATGGAAATGCCATGTGGCCAGTTTAAACAAACCTTTAAATGTTTTCATTCTTTAAAAAGAAAAAAAAAAAACTCCCACGAGGTCCGATTCGCAAGTTTACTGTCCAAGGTCACACTATGGTAAATGCAGGCCCATTTGAGTTTCTGTACCACTGCTTGAAGACTTGGACCATCTGTAGTTCTTCTAGACCAGACTTGGATCAACATAGGATCCATTCCAGTAGAGCGAGAGGAGATCCAGGCATTGTAGCCGTGGTACCGTCACTAAAACGTACCTATACATTAGCCTCATGAACTAGTGCATCATTTCTGACATTACAAAATAGAAACACTACTAACCTCTGAAGAGATGGTCACATTATTTTTCAAGTGATAAAACAGCAGGTTTAGAACTAGCTGAATCTGTAACCTAAGGCGTTATGCAAGTGTGTTCTCAGACTGTATTTAGCACACATTATTGCTTGCCAAAGAAAGAAAGATTAGTATACAGACATTGCTAGACCTTGTCCAAATGATTAATACCCTCCTCTTCTTGGATTTGTTCAATTGACGAGGGAATATTGGCTAAAAAAATAGATTATTTCTTGTTTTGGTAAAGGGAAAGAAATGTGAGTATGTGTCCCAAAACAGAAAATGTGGCCTTTTCTGCAGATTTGACAATCTCCAACCCACAGGAGAGCACTGAAACCTCTAATGGTGCATTTCCACAGCAGTTGGAGAAGGCTCCATTTGTCTGTCTTTGCCCTTCTTGACCTTCTCACCAGAGTATTCTGATGGATTACAGACTAATAAAGGGAGCTCAAGGAATAATCTAATAAGCAACAAGGTTTCAAAGGGAGCTTTCTTTCGATAAAGTTGTTTTGAAGCTTAGAAATATTTCTGTATTCAGACATCAACTGGAAAATTGCAGAAGAAAGGTTAAGGGAAGACAGATATTAGTTGAGATGCCATATACTGTAAATGTCACAAGGAAATGGCAAGTCACAAACAAAAAATACGTACTTCATTATAAGAAGAAAAAAAAATCACAGTAAACTTACCGGCTCCACAAACTCAAACATTTTCCGCTCCTGAACTTCATGGACTTTCAAAACATACTCCAGCGACACCTCATAGAAATGCTGCCTCATTTGGTCTACCTGACTGTCAGCCTGCCACACAGAAGACACAAAGTATCACAGAATAGCTTAATTATGTGACAAAGCAAGTGTTAAAATACACAGATAACGCCTTATCTGAGCACAGTCGCTCATCACTATTGGCCATCCTTGTGGACAAGAATTTCACAGACTGTACATACAGTTTTGTTTTTTATTGCCCCCCCCCTAGGTTACCAATGATTAGCGTGTATAGCGAGTGTATTAAATATTTGCCATGTTCAACGTCGCTCCAATCCTTTCCGGCAATATTTTAAGCTTTGCCAAGGATGGAGTGAAAGCCTCACCAAAAGCTACATTTTACTGTGGTTTGTAAGGCGAAATTCTAGAAAGAAATCATTAGATCTGAACATATGTTTATAGCGGATCCCCGTGGATTTACCCTGAATTTACCCTGTTCACATGTTCTGTATTTTCTGTGAATTTTGTTGCACAAAGCTGTGTAAGCGTCCCCTTCATCTGAAAACTCAGGGACTGAACATTGGTTCATTTCAATAGATTGCAGATGAATGAGACACTTGCCGAACTTTCCGCAAATAAGCAATGTGTGAACATACATTTATTGGAAAAGCCGTAGAGGAGGGTGTGACCTGAAAATGGGGGAAAGAGCTGTGGATAAATGATATAAATGACATTTTAGGGCAGGTGTTGTTCAAATGCTGCAAAGAAAGAATGTTTAAAAAAATAGAAGTGCTAATAGTATTTTGTTAATTGATAAAAATAAACTAAGTGAATGAACAAAAGAGATCTAAATCAAATCATTATTTGGTGTGGCCAGCCTTTGATTTCGGCAGGTGATTGTTCCAAACATCTTGGAGAACTGAACATGGATTTTCTGTGAATGGAGACTTGTGAAAGGCTTTTGTCTCTCCATGTAAGCCCAGTCAAACTCAATGCTAACATCAGCGCTCTGTCAGGGGGACATCACCACTTTCAGGACTTCCCGTTCTTCTTCACACTTAAGGGAATTTGTCAGGAGGTTTTTGCCATCTAATCCGAAGACAGCAAGAGACAGAGGAAGAATCACAGATTTCAGAGGTGTCATTTAAAATACTGTGTGCCGTTGTTTCCATACAATGAAGGTTTTATCACCTGGTGACTATCATTGCCTAGATTACAGCACAAGTGACCACACCCCCTTCCTGTGATAAGCAGCTCGCTGTCCATATACAATGCACAGAGACTGGTGTGGGCGGAGGCAGCTTTCTGAGCTCTGCTTTATGCTACATCTAACAACTCCGATTGTGTCACAACTGCTGCACCCACTAACGTAAGTGATTCATCATTGGATTTAGGGCCTCTTTTCCTACATTATGTTGCTCTCAGATGAGGTAGCAAAAACCCGATGACAGATTCCCTTTAATGACAATGGCTGTATGTTTGGGGTAATTGTGCTGCTGCAGAAAAAATTTGAACCAGACACCTCCTTGAGGGTATTACATGATGGATAATTATCTGCCCGTTTTTCTCAGCATTGAGGACACCATTAATCAGAACAAAATTCCCCACTCCTTTTACTGAAATGTAGCCCCAAGCCTGCAGGGAACCTCCACTCTGGTGCACTGTTGCCTGCAAACACTTCGTATTTAACCACTTGCAAGTGCACTGGAGAACAAACGGCCTTCTGTTTCAGCCAAATATTTCACATTTGGAATCATTAATACAGAGCACCTGCTGCACACCTCTTTGTTTTTGTGGATGCATGAGTCACTTGGCCACATTTCCACGTCCGGTGTGGTTGTGGCTGCAATTCTTGCATGAATTCGGTTCACTTCTGGACAGATTTCCCTGAACAGTAGATGCACATAGCTGAATCCCGCTGGTTACTCTCAGTTCTTCAGATTCTGGATGGAAGCAATCATGTTTCTCTCGTCTGCTACACTACATTTCCTTGACCAACCACTACATCTACAGCCCTCAATGTTGTCCATTTGTTGATGGATAGGAAACATTTTTAAGCTTAAAAATATCCCTTTAAAGAGGGCCTGTCACTTGCTAAACACATTTTTAGTCACGTACTTTATAAAAATCTCTAAGCTCCACTGATTCTGCAGAGCTTTTACATTTTCAGCTGCATTGCTCCATTAAAGAGATACGCACATTTGTTTCTTCTGTAGTGCAGTATGTGAAATCTCTGCCTGCAGACCAACTGGGAGGTTCTCAGTCGTGTCTGGGAGGGATGGGTAGAAGTGCATACCCCTGTGCTCCCAACGCAATACACCTTATACATTATCTTATAATATATTCAATACACGGATATCTTTGCCATTGAGCAAAATGGGGAAAAAAAGGGTTAGAATCAGGGGAGCTCAGGGTTTTCTACAAGTTATTTGATCAAATCTTATTTAAGAATGTGACAAGTCCTCTTTAAAACTTAAGACAACCCTTTCAAAACAGGATCTACTATTATCCATGAGTATATAGATGATTTATAAGGCTCATTCCCAGACAGCACTCATAAATAATTAGTATTTTCTTTAGCCCAACCATGACACTTCCAACTGTATTTCTAATTAATGAACCAGATGAATTCATATTCTTTATCCATCATCACCATAAATACTTGCATGTAGACCTAAAAAAACCAGAACTTGTTCAAGTTGTCTCAGAAAATGAAAGGTCTTGTTACGTTGACTCACATCTTGATGACATGAGTCCTATATAGAGGGTCATCTTTCTGTTTTTCCTTAGCACATTTACTGTACTGCAGATTTTAAAATATGAGCTCAACAGTGTATACAAACGAGGATATAATTTTATAATTAATCTCTGCTCCAAACTAATTATAAAGGTTGTTCAGGTTCTCCAAATACAAATCTATAAACCGGCTCTAACGTAAATTCACATTTTTCGCCACTAGATGTCAGCACAAGCTTAAAAAACGCAAAAGTTCAGACTAATCCCAATAGGACGGGAATGGAAGGATACACGTCTGCACGATTATGTAGCTCCATGAGGCTTCTTTTTTTTTTTTTTTAAACCATAGATTCATTCTGAAGTTTTGAACTGTTTTTTTCCAGATGTACTGTTCTTCGCCTCTAAAGTTCTGGTTTTCTGCACAAAAAAGGCATTAGAAATGTGCATGATGATCAAGGCATTATATGTCCAAGTCAGAAAAATTATCAGAGGGTGGAGACCGGATTTAAGGAGTTCAGATCAACAGATCTTTGCCTCGCAATATTAGCTCAATTATATGATAACGAAGGAACCACCAACACACCCAGCATAGGAATGACACCATTCAATTCAACTCAAGTCATGTTCCTTTTACAGGTAAGCTGCCTCCAGGGATTTCTGCCACTTAATCTGAGAACAGCATAATGTAGAGACAGAGACCTTGATACCAACGAGTCGTCACTGGTATAATTGCCGCAGTTTTGATAAAAATCACTATTATATCATCAGGAGATAATGTCAGTAATAAACCTGCTGCCAAGTAGCCCTCCATAGTCCTAAGCTCTGTATAACCTCACCACACCCCTGACTGACAGCTTTCTGCCTATGCACAGTGTAAACAGAAAGCTGCAAATCAGTGATGAGGGTAGCTTTCAGAGAACTGGTAGATCTGCAGCAAGTAAAACTGTGATTTCATCAAAACGACAGTAATGATACATGGCTGGAATCAGGGTCTCCACCTCTACAATATACTGCTCTCAGATGAGTAAAGGGAATCCTGCCGCCAGGTTTTTGCTAAAGGGATCCTGTCAGTGTAAAACACCAGGCTCCCTCATTACACAGAGTTACTATAAGGCTACTTTCACACTGGCGTTAACTGCAATACGTCGCAATGCGTCGTTTTGCCGAAAAAACGCATCCTGCAAAAGTGCTTGCAGGATGCGTTTTTTCTGCATTGACTAACATTAGCGACGCATTTGCGACGCATTGACACACGGCGCAACCGTCGTTAACGTTTTTTGCTCCCGGCGGTCCGCTTTTTCCGACCGCGCATGCGTGGCCGGAACTCCGCCCCCACCTCACAATGGGGCAGCGGATGCGCTGGAAAAATGCATCCGCTGCCCCCGTTGTGCGGCGGAGACAACGCTAGCGTCGGTGACCTCGGCCCGATGCACTGCGACGGGCCGAGCCCGACGCTAGTGTGAAAGTAGCCTAAGATGCAGTAAACAGAGACTGACATGTCAATCAAGCAGAACTGGGTAAAGGAATTAGGGCGGAGCCCACCAGTGGCCACTTGTCCCTGTGGAGGGTACTTTGTAAACTAGGAGGTTTCTAAAATGCAGCAGTTTTTTAGGATTAGACATGTCATTGTAATAAGTGATGTATTTGTGGATAGTACAGCATGAATCTGCTGACAGGTTCCCTTTAAATCCCAACAGATCGCGTAATATGTTCACAGGAGCGAGACAATGAGTAGTTGTGTGCGGCAATGTACACCAGTAACGAAGAACGCGGGATGTCTGCCAACAACATTATAGGGGATTACATCTCCAGCGCTCTATGGGTGAGGCGGTAACATTCCCAGCGGAAACTAACAGGCGGCATTAACTCACATTTATCAGCCACTCATATGTGCGCAGTGTGAATGTGTCTCTATATCATACACATATGTGTGCACAGTGTGAATGTGTCTCTACATCATACACATATGTGTGCACAGTGTGAATGTGTCTCTACATCATACACATATGTGTGCGCAGTGTGAATGTGTCTCTACATCATACACATATGTGTGCGCAGTCTGAATGTGTCTCTATATCATACACATACGTGTGCGCAGTCTGAATGTGTCTCTATATCATACACATATGTGTGCGCAGTCTGAATGTGTCTCTATATCATACACATATGTGTGCGCAGTCTGAATGTGTCTCTATATCATACACATATGTGTGCGCAGTCTGAATGTGTCTCTACATCATACACATATGTGTGCGCAGTATGAATGTGCCTCTACATCATACACATATGTGTGCGCAGTCTGAATGTGCCTCTATATCATACACATATGTGTGCGCAGTCTGAATGTGTCTCTACATCATACACATGTGTGCGCAGTCTGAATGTGTCTCTACATCATACACATATGTGTGCGCAGTCTGTGTCTCTATATCATACACATATGTGTGCGCAGTCTGAATGTGTCTCTACATCATACACATATGCACGCGCAGTCTGAATTTGTCTATATATTATACACATATGTGTGCACAGTCTGTGTCTCTATATCATACACATGTGTGCGCAGTCTGTGTCTCTATATCATACACATGTGTGTGCAGTCTGAATGTGTCTCTATATCATACACATATATGTGCGCAGTCTGAATGTGTCTCTATCATACACATATGTGTGCGCAGTCTGTGTCTCTACATCATACAAATATGCATGCGCAGTCTGAATTTGTCTATATATTATACACATATGTGTGCGCAGTCTGTGTCTCTATATCATACACATACATGTGCGCAGTCTGAATGTGAGAGCTATATCATACACATATGTGTGCACAGTCTGTGTCTCTACATCATACACATATGTGTGCGCAGTCTGAATGTGTCTCTATATCATACACATATGTGTGCGCAGTCTGTGTCTCTATATCATACATGTGTGTGCAGTCTGAATGCGTCTCTATATCATACACATGTGTGCGCAGTCTGATTGTGTCTCTATATCATACACATATGTGTGCGCAGTCTGATTGTGTCTCTACATCATACACATATGTGTGCACAGTCTGTGTCTCTATATCATACACATATGTGTGCGCAGTCTGAATGTGCCTCTACATCATACACATATGTGTGCGCAGTCTGAATGTGTCTCTATATCATACACGTGTGCGCAGTCTGAATGTGTCTCTATATCATACACATATGTGTGTGCAGTCTTAATTTGTCTATATATTATACACATATGTGTGCGCAGTCTGAGTGTGTCTCTACATCATACACATATGTGTGCGCAGTCTGAATGTGTCTACATCATACACATATGTGTGCGCAGTCTGTGTCTCTATATCATACACATGTATGCGCAGTCTGTCTCTATATCATACACATATGTGTGCGCAGTCTGTGTCTCTATATCATACACATACATGTGCGCAGTCTGAATGTGTCTCTATATCATACACATGTGTGCACAGTCTGTGTCTCTACATCATACACATGTGTGCGCAGTCTGAATGTGTCTCTATATCATACACGTGTGCGCAGTCTGAATTTGTCTATATATTATACACATATGTGCACAGTCTGTGTCTCTATATCATACACATATGTGTGTGCAGTCTGTGTCTCTATATCATGCACATGTGTGTGCAGTCTGAATGCGTCTCTATATCATACACATGTGTGCGCAGTCTGATTGTGTCTCTATATCATACACATATGTGTGCGCAGTCTGAATGTGCCTCTACATCATACACATATGTGTGCGCAGTCTGATTGTGTCTCTACATCATACACATATGTGTGCGCAGTCTGAATGTGTCTCTATATCATACACATGTGTGTGTAGTCTGAATGTGTCTCTATATCATACACATATGTGTGCGCAGTCTGAATGTGTCTCTATATCATACACATATGTGTGCGCAGTCTGAAAGTGTCTCTATATCTTACATAGGGCTGGACTGGCCATTTGGCAATTCTGGCAAATGCCAGAAGGGCCAGTCTGGTTGTAGGCTGCCTTGTGTGCTATGTTGTTAACAGAATCAATCTTCTCAAGACACCCATACTGTTAACAGTTGTGACGGAGCACAAAGCCGGTCACTTACCTCAGCATGCCGTGGTTATAATTAGAAATATTGGTCTTGTAGTAAATCTTCCTTTCCTCCATCCAGGTTAATATTAGTAATATATCACACCTGGTTATTGGGGACGTGGACACCATGGGCCTGTGTGATTTCAAATGCCAGGGCTGAATTTCATCCCCAGTCCGTACCTGATCATACACATATGTGTGCGCGTTTGATCCCCAACGATCAGTAAGTTATTCCATCTCTCATGGATAGAGGAGAACTTCCAATCTTGAGAGTACCCCTTCAACATGTCTACTCTCAATATACCTAATTATTACTTACAATAATTACCATTACTGGAGCACATTGTAGGGATTGTACACAATCAGAAAATCTATATAAATATGAGTCATGAGAATCAGTCATCCTACTCAGACCTAAATGATTACCGACATTTCAATAAGCTTACACTCATCTGATGGCCAAAGCATTGACTAACAAAACTTCTTTATTTTTAACCAAAATTTGGTTTTCAGTACAAGAAAACGCTCCAACATGACAACCGACAGCAGGTGTCTCCTTTCAATATAACTCGATGTCCACTGCCTGTTAAGTGTCTATACGTCACATAGGAGACACACGGACTGGTCTATTTATGTGTCTCCTCTGTGATGTATATACCGGTTTTTACGTACCGGTAATAGGATTTTACGGAGCCACGACAGCACCCCTACGAGAGAGGGGATCCGCCCACCTTCCGGACAGGAACCTACAGGATTTAAAGGGGCGGTCCCCCTCACCACTCCAGTTTGTGTTTCAGAGTATAAGGGACACCGCCCATTGAGTTAGTACATAAACATATATACTTAAACATTACTAAATACCATCACCTCTAAAAGAGTGATAACTAATTGCACACCTTCCAATAGAGTGCAGGAAACCAGTGATTAACTACGGGGGGGAATGTGCGGGTGCTGTCGTGGCTCCGTAAAATCCTATTACCGGTACGTAAAAAACGGTTTTCCTATCGCCACGACAGCACCCCTACGAGAGATTTTCAAAGATCAATCACCTGGGAGGGACTACAGTACTAAGTACTGAACGGCCAAAGGTTAAATTGGCCTCTGATAAGTCAAGACGGTAATGTCTATAAAAGGTGGAAGGAGATGACCAGGTTGCCGCCTTACATATCACGTCTATGGAGACGTCCGCTCTTTCCGCCCAGGATGAGGCCATGGCTCGAGTGGAGTGGGCTCTGATGCCATCTGGTGGTGTTTGGCCTTTGGCAATATAAGCAAGATATATGGCATCTCTTATCCATCTGGCGATAGACGCTTTCGTTACACTCACTCTCTTTCTCGGGTTCTGAAAGGAAACAAACAGAGCCCTACTCTGCCTCCCTGGCTCTGTTTTGTGGAGGTATTCTAACAGCGTTCTTCTAACGTCTAGCATATGGCATTTCTGCTCTTCAGCTGAAACCGGATTGTCACAAAATGATGGCAACACTATCTCTTGGCTTCTATGAAACTTGGAAGCTACTTTTGGTACATATGCTGGATCTGGTTTTAACACGATCCTATCCTGAAAGACCATAAAATAAGGGGGATCTACCGATAAAGCCTGTAAATCACTCACTCTCCTAGCAGAAGTTAGGGCCACTAGGAGGGCGGTCTTTAAGGTTAAATTTTTAATGGAGATTGAATCAACTGGCTCAAAGGGGGGTTCAGTTAAAGCATCCAAAACTAAACTTAAATCCCATGGTGGCAGACTGGGCACATACACTGGATTAGAGCGTACAGTGGCCTTAACAAATCTGGATACCCATCTGTTCCCTGCCACATCACTGCTATATAATGCCCCCAGAGCTGAAATTTGGACTCTAAGGGTATTTACTGCCAAGCCCAATTCTCGGCCTTTCTGTAAAAACTTCAGAATAGCCAGAATTGGAACCTTGCCTGAAAAGGGTTGTTGGTAGAAGGCAAGGAACTTTTTCCAAGTTTTAGCATAGATCTTGGTAGTAACTTCCTTCCTGCTGTTTAACAGCGTAGAAATGAGAGCTTCTGAAAACCCTCTTCTCCTCAATAACTCCCTCTCAAATTCCACGCCGTCAGATGTAGGGATTCCACATTGGGGTAACGGAATGGACCCTGAGTAAGAAGCTCCGGAGTGACTGGCAATACCCAGGGATCGGTCACATACATTGCTCTGAGTAGTGAGAACCATGCCCTCCTGGGCCAAAAGGGGGCAATCAGGATCACTCTCGCCCTCTCCTCCCTGATTTTTCTGAGGACTATAGGGATCAGACACATTGGAGGAAATGCATACCCTAGAGGGAAATTCCAGTGCATCTGAAGGGAGTCTATCACACAGGGTTTGTCTGCCACCTGAAGCGAAGCAAATTTCCTGGTCTGTCTGTTCTCTCTCGTTGCAAATAGGTCTATGACAGGCAACCCCCAAAGATCTACTATCTGTCTGAACACTCGTCGACTTAGAACCCATTCTCCTTGTCTTAGAGAATGACGGCTGAGGTAATCTGCCTCTGTGTTGAGCTCTCCCCGAATGTGAACGGCCGATAGAGAGCGAAAATGAGCTTCGGCTATGTTGAGAATGTCTGTGGCGGTGTTCATTAGGGATCTTGATCTTGTACCCCCCTGATGGTTGAGATACGCCACTACTGTTGTGTTGTCTGACTGGACTCTTACATGTGAATCCAGCAGAGATGGTAGCAACCTGAGTAGGGCCTCTTTGACTGCCGTAAGCTCTTTCCAATTCGAGGACTCTTGGGCCTCTAAGAGAGACCATTGTCCTTGAGCCCAGACTTTCCCTATATGAGCTCCCCATCCTATCGGGCTGGCATCGGTTGTGACCGTGTTGTCTGGTATTATGTTCCAGTTTACTCCTTTCCCTAAATGATCCATGTCTAACCACCATCTCAGACTGTCTAGAGTGGCGGTGGACAGTCTGAGTCTTTTGCTTAATTGTCCCTGAAGACTCTTCTCTGCAATCAAGACCTGGGACTGCAATACTCGAGTGTGGAACTGAGCCCACTGGACGGCCGGTATGCATGATGTCAAGGATCCCAGAAGGGACATAGCGTCTCTCAAAGTCAGATCTGGCCTTTTTGTTACAGAACTGACTTTGTGCACAATCTTCTGCTTTTTCTCTTCTGGAAGGAAACATAGTTGTTCTTCCGAATTCAGCAGAATACCTAGGAAGGTCTGAGTTGATGACGGAATCAACTTTGATTTTTCCAAGTTGACTAGCCAACCTAAGTCCTGTAAGGAAGATATGACATGATGTAGGCGATTTTTACACTGAGAAAACGAATTCCCCACTACTAGGAAGTCATCCAAGTAGGGTACAACTAACGTATCGTGTTCCCTGACATAGGCCATTACTTCCGAAATAACCTTGGTGAACACTCTCGGTGCCATAGATAGACCAAATGGCATTGCAGTAAACTGAAAATGTCTGACCTGGTCGTTTAAACGCACCGCCATTCTGAGGAACTGTTGATGGTCTCGATGAATAGGCAGATGATAATACGCGTCCTTTAAATCCAGGACTGTCATATAACATCTGGGAAAGAGAAGTTTAGTTGCTGATTTAATAGATTCCATTTTAAAAGCATGATATTGTAGATGCTTGTTTAATTTCCGTAAATTTATGATAGTTTGAAAGGAACCATCTGGTTTGGGAATTAAAAATAAAGGGGAATAAAACCCCTTCCCCTGTTGTTGCTTTGGAACCTCTATAATCACGTTTTTTTGTCTTAACATCTGAACTTCCTTTTCAAGGGCTTTTTGTTGTTCTGAGGAATCGGGGGTAGTTAAGATATAAAAATTTGAAGGTTTTTCCCTAAACTCTAATTTTAACCCCGATTTAATTATGCCCAAAACCCAGTTACTTGATGATATTTTGGCCCACTGAGCATAGAAGTTTTTTAGCCTGCCCCCTACTGGGAAATCACTATTAGCGGTAATTTCTTCTTCTTCTTGATGAAGGTGTAGTAACAGACACAGAGATGACACCTTTATAAAAATATATATATATATTATCAACGTAAGAATGGAATATAGTATCAAAAGATTATAATCACTAGGTCACCCCGTGTGTCAAATTTATAGTGTAAGACCACTACCTAGAAGAGAAAGACTGCCCCGACACAGAGAATTGGACCAATAAGAAGGTGACAGGGAATAATTATCATAAAATTAATTTTTATTTGATAACAATAGTGACAAACATCAAAACTTAATATTAAAAATGTATATATTATCTAATGATATAGTACAATGCAACACTGTGCACAAATTGAGCCGCTTTATAATAAGGCAAGCCAATTTATATAGAGATAAAGAGCAATCAATGGCATAATAAATCCAAAAATCATGTGCAGGACAACAGTCAAATTTAATACAAACACAAAAACAGTGTATATAATATGTAATAATATATATAAAAATTAATATAAATTGTGCTATATGTAAAAACCAGTATCCACCACTAGGTGGTGCAAGAGACCCAATCCAACAAAGATGTGGTAGAAAAAGTGCTATGTGCAATGACTGCTGACCGACACAAGGGGCATCTAGGTTCAAAGGCCCAGAGAAAGTGCTCCGTGCTATATAAATATATATGTATGCCAGATTACTTACAAATTACCAGGGATGATTACAGGGCTGCCAGCGGCTCAATGTGCACCCCGACGCGCGTTTCGGACATCCAGTCCTTCGTCAGGGGGTGTGTTTTTGTGTTTGTATTAAATTTGACTGTTGTCCTGCACATGATTTTTGGATTTATTATGCCATTGATTGCTCTTTATCTCTATATAAATTGGCTTGCCTTATTATAAAGCGGCTCAATTTGTGCACAGTGTTGCATTGTACTATATCATTAGATAATATATACATTTTTAATATTAAGTTTTGATGTTTGTCACTATTGTTATCAAATAAAAATTAATTTTATGATAATTATTCCCTGTCACCTTCTTATTGGTCCAATTCTCTGTGTCGGGGCAGTCTTTCTTTCTTTTTTTTTTTTTCTTCTTGATGAAGATGATGGGGCATTAGAGTCCGAACCTTTTTTCTTCGGGTCTGTTGGTTCCCAGTCCCGGTTCTGATAAGGTCTTCTGTATTGGAAGCGCCTCCTGAAGGTATTCCTAAAGGTAGGATTAAACACTTTAGGGAAGCCCTTTTTCCTATCTTCAGCTTTAGCTAGAATATCATCCAATACCGGGCCAAACAGGTACTCACCCCTACATGGAATCGTACACAGTTTTGCTCTTGCCTGGGTATCTCCCTTCCAGGTCTTAAGCCACAGGGCTCGTCGAGCAGCGTTTGAAAGACCTGCTGATCTGGCTGCTAATTTCAGTGAATCCACAGATGCGTCTGCTAAATACGCCACTCCCTCCCGTATTTGTGATAGGGAGTTTAGTATTTTGTCTCTGGGCACTTTGGATTTCAGCTGTTCCTCCAGCTGGGTAATCCAAACCATGACAGATCTAGCCGTGCAAGTACTGGAGATTGCCGGTTTGAAAGCACCCGCAGACGACTCCCACACCTTCTTCAAAAACATGTCCGCCTTCCTATCTGACGGATCTTTGAGAAGGCCGACATCCTCAAGAGGTAAGGATCCGGCTTTAGATGAAGAGGCCACTGCTGCGTCTACTTTTGGGACCTTCATCCATACTGACAGATCATCATCGTCAAACGGATACCTTCTTTTTGCTGACGATGGAAGGAACCCTTTGTCTTGTTTGTCCCATTCCCGTTTTATAAGGGTTTTCACTGTATCCACGACCGGGAATGATTTACGACTCCTCTGGCACAGGCCCGCAAACATTAAGTCTTGTGCCGATTTCGGTTCCCTGCTCTCAGTAACCCCCATGGTTGCTCGGATACTTTTAACCAATATATCCATGTTATCGACTGAGAAACATGGCCTTCCTTCTTCCTCTGAGGAGGATGGTGATAAGGAGCGGGAACATTCCCCTTCTTGTAGGGACGGACTAGATCCTGGCGATATGTCCCTGCTTAATCTCCCATGGCGGCTGGTTCTAAGGGAATAGTTTATTTCTTCCCTGATGACCTCTCTAAGATCTGAAGAACGAAGGGGAGCTTCCTCTTCTAAGGTCTGACAGATGCACGCCTGACAAAGCCTCTTAGTATAACTGTCAGGCATAGGGGTCATGCATAATGCACATTGCTTGTGCTTAGTTTTAGATGATCTTTTCCCCTAAAACAAAGCACAGAATAACAGACCATATCAGCACCAGGAGCAATGATAACACTCACCATGAGGCTGAATCTGTGAATACCGGTTTTGGAGGAGAACAATCCACTTGTGACGCTGGGGCGCTCGCACGCTGCTGCCCCCGTACCACGCTGCTGCTGCTTCTAGAACGGCTTCCGCTGCGCTGCTGCGATCCCTCTCCTTGAGGGTGCTCGGTGTCTCCTACTGAAGACATTGCTGCACGCTTTCCTGTACAGCCGCCGCTCTTTTTGAAACGCTGCAGCGCTCCTCCTCCAGCTTACCCCGGAAGTGTGAGAACTACTTCCGGGTTCACCTGCGCCGGTGTGAGCGCTGAACACCGCGCCCGCACTATGGACCAGGACGGCACTGCCCGACCCCTGGAACGTGCTCCTTGTAGCCAGACGAGGAGGGGTCTGCATGCAGGACACCCCCGACGCTGCTTCCGGGCCCCCGATTCTGCCGCTCGCTACGGACGCCGCACAGAGGCATGGCGGACCCGGGTAACTTTTCTTTCTGCAGGCTCCCGCCGTCCGGACAGGAACCCAAACTGGAGTGGTGAGGGGGACCGCCCCTTTAAATCCTGTAGGTTCCTGTCCGGGAGGTGGGCGGATCCCCTCTCTCGTAGGGGTGCTGTCGTGGCGATAGGAAAACACAATTCCTAGTTAAGTGTGAGTTAATGCATCAGTAGATGCAGAGACCCAGAGTCAGATTTTGGGAAGTGGAGGTTGGTTTCTGTCTCTCTGCTCGGTCATATCCCATACAGATGTAATAGAGAGATCAGTATGGGGTAGGCAAAACGTTGGACCGTTAATGGCACTAAATTGAGGGAATAGTTGTTCCAGCATCTATCAGAATGATGAAGAGAATCCACCCTACTCTAAAAGAAAAAGTACAGAGTATTATATCTGACATATTAGACTGGTGTGTAGTTTCAGTTTGTTGTATGGAATGAAGACACCATGACCAGGATTTCATTCTGGTATGGATGAAAAGGCCGGTAGGAACAAGTAGGAGTTTTCACTTCTGTAGATAAAATGACACCTATGGATGAAGAAGTAAAATGCAAGCACTGTAGTGGCGACCATGATTTTTAGGTAAAGCTGGAATTTATTTTTCTGCATGTCCGATCGCAGTGTAAGGATGCTACCAATTCGTATGGACATGTGAACGCTTCCTGCGCTCATTGCATAGTCCACTAGAGGGGGATAGAGCTTGGTACTTGCACGCTAACATTGGATCCTCCTAGTGAGAACAGCCACAGCTGCCATCGCTGACACGAATACGGTTTGGGATCATTCGAGCTAGTTTTCAAGCATTGCAGCCAGTCTCCTACATAAATCAATGTAATGACATTTGGAACAAACTAATACATCAAATGCAATATACCAAAGCCATAGAAATAACAAATGAGATGGGATCATGCTACATAAATCAGGACTGACTTCTATTTACTAGAGCAAGATACTCCTTTAAAAGTAGGAATCTTTGAAAAGAATAGTGCAGGATTATGGACAATTCTTCTTTCTGTAATAGTACAGGCGTGAGGAACCTCTTATCTGAAAAGGGCCTTTGGGATATTTATACCATCCTTCGGGGACTGTACAAAATTACCTTAAAAATTATCCTGATAAACTTGGTCAAACAAGTACACTAGGACTGGTGTATATACGTCACATAGGAGACACATGAATAGACCAGTCCCTGTGTCTCCTATGTGACGTATATACACCATATACATATGCATACATCACAAAGGAGACACAGACTGCTGTATTCATTACATTGTAGACACTGCTTCCATCATCATCAAGACGGGAGCAGATGGTGCCAATGCCAACTACAAAGAACAGCGCTAGCATCAGGATGTAATCATTAGTTGCGAGTGAGGCAGAGAACGCTGCATGCGTGTACTTGCAGGCTCAGGCGGAATTAAAGTGCCAGCTGGCAAAATGGGCCCGGCAGCCCGAGGAATCTGCCCAGCTGCCACCCCTGTAATGGTAGCTCCAGTAGTTTCTGTACCTTAGTGTGTGTAAGATAGGCACCAATACACAAATGTCCTATAAGCAGAGGCATGAGGAGGCACCTAGTTTATAAAGTGTCTGCCACACAGATACCAGTAAGGCCGGATTCACACTAAAGTTACAAATTCCTTTTCTCTGCTCCATCAAAGGAACAGGAAAACCAATTTTGTGCAGAAAACTAATCGTACACTTGACGGGCAAAAACGTACCCAACGACCATTGCTGCCAATATTGGTATCAGCCGGGTTTCCGTTATGGTGTCCATTTTAATTGAAAACAAACCTGCATGCTGCCATTTATCTTCTCAAGAAAATGACAACTTGCGAAGACTCAAAAAAATAAATAAGGGTGTGAAGAAAACCTAAACCATTCTGTGAAAGTAAGAGCTCACACACGGATGTCAGACCTTTTTCCTCCACATTTTATTAATACATTTTAAAACAAATATAGTCCAAGCGACCAAAGTGTAAGTGTACATTAAGAAAAACAGAAGCGGTACCACACGGAGTGCAGAGGCTTCACCACATACAGCGGCTGATCAATAAGCCTTCATTCTCCAATAACACGCTCAGAAAATCTAGTGATCGGTGGGGTGCAGCAGTCAGGTACATATAGGACTTGTCTTTTATTCATTGCAACCCCTGCTTATTCTGGGCTTAGTAGCCAAGTGGGTGGTCCGTTATCTGAGGCCGACATCCTTCCCGGTACACAACTGCACAGAGATGGACTTCTATTACGAATTAGAACTGCACCATTAACAGCTAAGCCCAGAATCACTGAATAAAATCCAAGTCATATTGTACATAGTGGATTTCCCAGAAAACTATCAATCGCTTCAGCTTTTTGACAAATGGTGACAAATTCTATTTAAGGCTGGCTTCTTACAGCCAACATTTATGTTCCAAGTGTGTGCTGCAATGTATGGAATGGCAACAGGTCTCCTGACCTGAAGCCAGCAGCCTCATTGGCATATATAACCATGTGGAATTTGGGTCAGGAGACCCATGTCATTCTAAGTACAGACCACGATGTACAATGTCAGATGTGTGAATCTGGCCTAAAGGGTACACGGTCACCACAGCAGGTCAACTCTCTACCCACCTCATGCAGGTGAACCTCTTTCTTCCTAGAAGACAGGTTCATGTGTTTCTCCAGGACACTGCAGTATTTCTCGGTCTCCTTGTCATATTTCTTTTTCACCTCCTGTAAATGAAATTGGATGCAAAATTATAGAATTGCCGTCAAATCTAATCTAAAAGCTACAATGTTTTAATCTGGTGCCGTTTATAAAGTATGTGATTAGGGTAGAGAACAGACAGGAAAATCATTACAGCCAAACACAAGCACTCACTTGTTCCAGGCTCTAGGCGATCCTTTTGTAATGGTAAACAAGCTTATGAGAAATACTTAGGTACACCTTGTTACTGTCATCTTAAGGCACTCCGAGGAATATTTTTCTATGTGCATGTAGTGTAGTGCGAGTATGTTAATATACTCACCTACCTGCCGTCCTGCTCTTCTTTTCCATGAAGTCACCACTTTGAAGACTCTGCTGCCTGACCCAGGAGTGACTCTTACAGCGTCGACAGGCTTACATGCAACAAAGTGAGCCGGTAAGTCTGAATTGCGGTGACATCACTAAGAAGGAGCAGAACGCTGTTGGATCTCAAGAAAGCAGCAGTAGGCGAGTATATTATTATTATTATTTATTTATTTAGCACCATTGATTCCATGGTGCTGTACATGAGAAATACAGTCACACTGCAAACACAAGTGGGAGTGTTTCTTTAAAGGGGCAACTGTTCAAAAAATTTATGTAAATATCTTGTAAAAATTATTGAGCTTTCCTGATTCTGCCACTATTTTCCGTTTTCAGATATGTCAGTCCATTACAGAGATATTCACATTTGTTGCTTTTGGAGCGCAGTATGTGAAGTCTCTACTCACAGTTTAACTGGGTATTTCTTCACAATCTTCTCTAGGGCCACGTGCTTTCACTCATCCCAGACACGGACAATCACAGCTCAGCAGATGATCCCGCAGTCTAGTAGTCTCAGACACTGTTAAGCCATGATTGCCCGTGTCTAGGAAGAAGGGGTGAAAAACCAAGCCCCAAGAGAAAAGCGCCAAGCTGGACTTTGACCAGAGATTTCACATACTGTGCTCTAAAAGAAACAAATGCAAGTTTTTAAAAAGGAATTTAATTCAAGTTTCTTGTGCAGGCTAATCATATGCAGATCTGAATATGACGCACATATGCTGGCTGTAACAGGTATACATTGCAGTAATGAAAGGATGATGGTAACAGATGTGGTCAAATTATTTCTCCAAAGTTTAACAACCAGCCCAAGCTCAGGAGAGCCTGTCTGGAAAGTCATATTAAAGAGACCGTTTTCTATTTTCTGGAGGTGAGCCAATTTGCATAACAAATAGATCATGTACACGATTATCCTCAACCCCTTCCCGAATGCAATGGATCATTTTCAAGATTTTTTTTCCAACATCTTCCAGGAGCGATAGCTTTTTTAAATTTTTCTGTTGACAAAGCAATATAACGGCTTGTGTTTTTTGCGGTACGAGTTGTACTTTTTATTAACACCATTCGCGTCACCATGTGATGTGCTGGAAAGCAGAAAAAAATTCCAAGTGCAGTAAAATTATTAAAAAAAAAAAAAAAAAGAAGGTGTAATTCCACAATATATTTTTTTTTAGTTTTTCTTATTTACCATGTTCACTGTTCAGTAAAAATGACCAGGTCAGTATGACTATGCACATACCAAACGTGCATAGTTTATGGGATTTAACTGGTGAAAAGAATTCAGACGTGTAAAAAAGAAAAAAAAAAAAATTTTGCTTATCGCCATTTCCAACTCCTGCAACATTTTCAGTTTTTGGTCGACATAGAGCTGTGTGAGGATTTATTTTAGGTGCCCTTTTTCCATCTATAGCATGTTGAGGCAAATTTTAATTGCCTCTTATTGCATTTTTCCATTTTTCGGCAGTTTTGCAGAGGCCAAAAAAAAATAATTCTGGCGTTTAGATTCTTTTTCTCATTATGATGTTAACCAGTTTGGTTAACTAAATCTATATTTTGCTAGATTGCAATTTTACAGGCATAATGATGCCACATGTTTATTTTAAATGGGGGAAAACAAGGGGGTGGGGGGCAATTTGAACTTTTATAAAAAAAATATATATATATATTTTAACTTTTCACCATATCTGTTAGTCCCCATAGGGGACTTGAACCTGAGATCATCCAATTGATTGTGCTATATACAGTAATACCACAGCACGGTTGTATAAAGCAAAGATCATGATCTCCTATGAACATCAGCCTGAAGCTGGTTCATACTGTAAATGCTGCTGTCAGAAATTTACAGCGGCATTTAAAACAGAGGCTCCACCCGCGGCTGTTAGAGGTGGATGATGGCTGCATCACACAACCATCATCTGCTGGAAAACATCAGGGTTCAGTTCCTTAGACTGCATAAAGTTTACGGAGCCGGCATATGACGTAACTGTAGGTCCTACAACACTATTTGAAGTTTTTTGCAAATTAGATTTTGGGGCACAGGGGCCAGACCATTACAGTCTTTTCATCTTCCTTTGGGATTCCCCGGATTCCCCAGACATAAGCGGCGGGCGGAGAAGCAGGAAACCACAGGAGGAGAAGACCCCATGTACAGTAATTTGTATTACAGTGCCATTACTGCCACATTTTAAAGTCACGCGGACAGGTTCTTAACGAATGGTCAATAACAACAATGGCATCTAAGTGGTTAAGCTCCCTCTGTCAACCCATTTGCGTACAAAAAAAATACAGGGAAAAAAATGCTGTATCCTGAAAACCAAAGTAAGCTGCATCCTTAAAGGATCCAAAATCTGTAAGGAAAAGTGCTAGAACATACTGCAGAGGACTATAACTATATACAGTAAGTATGGTTCACAGCAGCAACAATTATCGTGAGTTTAATAAAGAAGCAATAAAGAGCACATTTCATATACCGTCATGGAAAAGTGTCACATGTATTAAGAAAATATGTTATGTTAGAGAAAAGAAGTTGGGCCAAGCAGACAACACAAGTAGCATGAAACGTGCAATCAACTGCTACAAGAAATCATAAAATCAAGAGAGAAGCGCACATGACCACTACTAACTGCAATGAAGAACTGGATATGAAAAGCTTCACCGAGCATTCTTTTTTTTTTTTTTAGAAATTACCTTTGCTGCACCAATCTGCTCCTTTCTAAACTTTTCAAGAGGAGTAATGAGAACTTCTCCAGCATTTTCAATCTGTAAATATACATAGAAAAGTGTTATGGGTCTTTTTACCTTCAAAACAAATACCAGAATGCAAAACTTCGGAGGTCCAATATAAGAGTATACTTTTGGTCACATATTGGCCAGAGCCTCAGTCTCTCTCTGGCCTTATTCACACATGTCATTAGACACATGGTAAGGTTTTAATACTAGAGGTTAGGACCATCCCGAATAGGGTCACCGTGATGTGGTGGGATAGCTTTTACTTTTTTCTTTTGGTCACATATTGGCCAGAGCCTCAGTCTCTCTCTGGCCTTATTCACACATGTCATTAGACACATGGTAAGGTTTTAATACTAGAGGTTAGGACCATCATGAATAGGGTCACCGTGATGTGGTGGGATGGCTTTTACTTTTTTCTTTTGGTCACATATTGGCCAGAGCCTCAGTCTTTCTCTGGCCTTATTCACACATGTCATTAGACACATGGTAAGGTTTTAATACTAGAGGTCAGGACTAGTGATGAGCGAGTGTACTCCGTTGCTCGAGTTTTCCCGAGCATGCTCAGGTGAACTTCGAGTATTTCTTAGTGTTTGGAGATTTAAGCTTTCATCGCCGCAGCTGCATGATTTACAGCTACTAGACAGCTTGATTACATGTGAGGATTCCCTAGCAACCAGGAAACCCCCACATGTACTCAGACTGCCTAATAGCTGTAAATCATACAGCTGCGGAGATGAAAAATTAATCTCCAAACACTAACAAATAGATCACCAGAGCGTGCTCGGGAAAACCCAAGCGACGAGTACACTCGCTCATCACTAGTCAGGACCATCCCGAATAGGGTCACAGTGACGTGGTGGGATGGCTTTTACTTTTTTTTTTTTTTTAATCAAAAATATGTTAAGCAAGTGCCATATGTTATTTTTATGCACTATTGCCATTTATTTATTGCAGGGAATTTGCTCATTTTTTGTCAAGTTTTTTGTCTTTTTAGTAGCCAGTATGAACATGCACCTAAATGATGCATGTACACCAACTTATATCCCAGTTCATTGTTTTTGGTTTCATTCTCTGCACCCTGTGCAGATAGGGGTGTGACCTCCACTTTCTTTGAGCTGGACATTATTATAAAAAGCTCCCCACTGCTGGGTGTCCATTAGTCGGGGCCTCAGTCCATCTCAGCCCTTATTCACACAGACATCATTAGGCACGTAGCAAAGTTTTAATACTAGAGGGTAGGACCATCCTGAATAGGGTCTCCATTATGGTGGCACGGCTTTTAAAGTTTTTTTAGCAAAAACATATATGTTAACTAGGCACCCTATATTATTTTTATGCACTATTGCCATTTACTGCAGGGTATTTACTCATTGTTTGCGTCTTGGGGTTTACACGTTATAAATATAAGACTTCATTGTCAATTTAAACGTGATAAAAAATAAGATGCATTAGGGTCCTACAATCAGCTTGTATTAAATACCTTGTTTGGTGTGCCTGAACCCTTAAAGGGAACCTGTCAGTAGGATCAAACCTCCTAAGCTCCGCTTTTAGAACTTACTTTAAATAAAAGGTGGCGTTAACAGTGTGAGACATGTAAAGAATGACACCATAATCACATACAGCTCTGCAGTGAGATCAGGGCTGACAGTACAGCAGAGCAAAATAAAGCAGCCTTGTTTTGCTAATCCAATACAACCCTTTTAAGGTCCACAGGCTACTAAATACTGTAAAATCAGTCTGTGGGTATTTTTCCCGCTGTAGACAACCCATATTGTGTACGCAGCATCCTACGGCTAAGCTTGAGCGGACCTTCAACAAAATCATGCTGAGGGGACAACTGAGCAAATAATCAAAATATGCTTTATTTCACTGAAAAATAATGTGTGGAGTCCTGCAGAAAAAAGCCCTCTAGCTGACAACCTTCTCTGCGCTCTAATGCCTCCCTTTTCCTTCAGTTACCCAAATGTGAACCCATTTTTCTCCAATGTAACAAAAAAACAAGCAATTCGTTATTCATCCTCCAGATCCCGGCCGGGACGGATGAACACCAGCTGAAAAACGTGTATTATGCGTATCCTCCTCAACAATGACTAGTGTCACTTGGACAACTTACCATCCGCATCCGCTCATCTTCAAGATTCCCCAAGACAGCAGCAAATTCCTGCAGAGACCTGGCTGAAAAGTGAAGGGAGGAAATCAGAACAATACAACAGACAGCAGTAGAACCCGGAGCTTCCTGCACGTGTCAGCCCACTCACCGCTACAAATAACTTCCTACTGTACAAAATTAAAAAGACCTCGAAAAATACGACAAAAAAATAATGTTTAACGACATAGATGCAGGGTAGACTTCAGCCTTCAATTTTCCATTAAATCTTGGATGTGATTTATAACCTAACTGTTCTGAAAATGTATAAGAAACCATTGATTTAATGAGTGTTCTTTCTATTAGCGAAGTTAAAGCTCCCAAACCAAGACTAATGTAAAACAATTAAATAAGATACTATCAATACCAAATCTTTTGCAAGAAAAAAAATGAAAAATTATCACAAAAAGAAAGATAAAAGCAATAATAATAATAATAATAATAATAATAATAATAATAAGTCACAGGACTGAGTTATTTAAAAGAGTCAATGGAAATTCCCCAAAAATAGCGTGTATGTTTGGCGTATGCCATAAGGACACTAGACAGTAATACTACCCCTACGTCATTCACTGTGCTGTTTAATTGATATGCAAATTAGGTAGGCAAATGCACTGGTAGGTTTGTGCACTTGCAGTCTAACTCGTCTTCACTTCTCCTCGCCAGCATGGCCCCTCTTCTTGACTAATAGTAGGTGACATTATGCAGGAGAGCCTCTCTCAGCTGTCAATCAAAAAGGAGCCAATAACTGCAAGTGCACTGGTATACCCACCAGTGCACTTGCAGATCTAATTTGCTTATCAATAAAAGCAAAGTTTTGGCATAGAGAAAGGCAAGTTTTACACCGCTTATCAACCCAGTGGGTAGTGTTACTTACAAGTATAATAACAATACCCAACATCTGTATGGATACCTTAAATCATTATGTATGGAAAAAAAAAACGTGATTGAGATGAGAATCAGAATACTATTCCTGAAGAGAAAAGTACATAAATAACATCTGGGACTCAGTAATTACAATCCATAGTACTAGAGATCCAAAAAGAAATATTCATCAGTAAAGGGTGCCAGAAAGAAAAAAAAAAAGACACAACAGACAGTGACTGTGTTGGCTGAAGGCAGAGATTACACACAAGGGGTCTTACCAATGCAGATTTCATCGTCAGTTTCCGCATCACCAATGCACTGGAATTTGAATTCATTCAGTGAACCAGCAAATTTCCTTTTTGCAGATGACAGAGCTGCAGGAGAAAATAATGAAATGATGAAATAATGGATGAGACGTGTAGAGCGGAGCATAATATATAAAGATTACAGAAAATCACGTATATGCACCAAATATAAGAGCAAAAGCTGCATTATCTAGACTCAGCCTGGACATGAGATAATTGTAGAAGGACATGTTTTGGATCTGTTTTCCTTAGACTTACTAAACAAGAACACAATATAACAAAGCAGATTACAGAAGATAAGGACAATTCATGGATTATAATGCATAGAGAAATTTATAGTAAAATCTACAGATGTGCATACATCTGTATATCCCACAGAGGGCTGCAGCTGTACTATCATCTAGCTGATCAGCACTGGAGACGTCTCGGGGAGAGGTGCCAAGCTTACATTCATAGCTTTACATTTAACCAGAAATTTATATAGTTGACTTTCAACCTTAGCTTACCAAAAGCCAAAATCAGAGTTAAAATGACTCAAGGCATTATTGGCCAATAGGCTGCTACATCATTAATTAAGGCTGCTAAGGTTAACCCTTTTCAGGACATAGCCTGGATTCAAATTTAACCCATTAGTGACAGAGCCAATTTGGTACTTAATGACCAGGCCAATTTTTACCATTCTGACCACTGTCACTTTATGAGGTTATAACTCTGGAACACTTTAACGGATCCCACTGATTCTGACAAGGTTTTTTCGTGACATATTGTACTTCATGTTAGTGGTAACATTTAATTGATATTACTTGCGATTATTTATGAAAAAAATGGAAATATGGCGAAAATTTTTAAAATTTTGCAATTTTCAAACTTTGTATTATTATGCCCTTAAATCAGATATGTCACAAAAAATAGTTAATAAATAACATTTCCCACATGTCTACTTTACATCAGCACAATTTTGGAAACAACATTTTTTTTTGTTAGGGAGTTATAAGGGTTAAAAGTTGACCAGCAATTTCTCATTTTTACAACACCATTTTTTTTCAAGGGACCACATCACATTTGAAGTCATTTTGAGGGGTCTATATGATAGAAAATAACCAAGTGTGACACCATTCTAAAAATTGCACCCCTCAAGGTGCTCAAAACCACATTCAAGAAGTTTATTAACCCTTTACGTGCTTCACAGGAACTGAAACAATGTGGAAGGAAAAAATGAACATTTAACTTTTTTTGGCAAACATTTTACTTCAGAACCATTTTTTTTTTTTTCTCAAGTGTAAAAACAGAAATTTAACCATAAATTTTGTTGTACAATTTCTCCTGAATTTGCCGATACTCCATATGTGGGGGTAAACCACTGTTTGGGCGCACCGCAGAGTATGGAAGAGAAGGAGTGCGTTTTACTTTTTCAATGTCGAATTGGCTGGAATTGAGATCGGACGCCATGTCGCGTCTGGAGAGCCCTTGATGTGCCTAAACAGTGGAAACGCTCCACAAGTGACACCATTTTGGAAACTAGACCCCTTAAGGAACTTATCTAGATGTGTGGTGAGCACTTTGAGCCCCCAAGTGCTTCACAGAAGTTTATAAAGTAGAGCCGTGAAAATAAAAAATCGCATTTGTTTACACAAAAATGATCTTTTCGTCCACAAATTCTTATTTTCACAAGGGTAACAGGAGAAATTGCACAACAACTTTTGTGGTCTAATTTCTCCTGAGTATGTCGATACCCCATATGTGGGGATAAACCACTGTTTAGGCGCACTGCAGAGCTTGGAAGAGAAGGAGTGCCGTTTTACTTTTTCAATGTAGAATTGGCGGGAATTGAGATCGGACACCATGTCGCGTTTGGAGAGCCCCTGATGTGCCTAAACAGTAGAAACCCTCCACAAGTGACACCATTTTGTAAAGTAGACCCCTTAAGGAACTTATCTAGATGTGTGGTGAGCACTTTAAACCTACAAGTGCTTCACAGAAATTTATAAAGTGGAGCCGTGAAAATAAAAAATCCTTTTTTTTTCCTCAAAAATGATTTTTTAGCCTGCAATTTTTTATTTTCTCAAGGGTAAAAGGAGACATTGGACAACAAAATCTGTTGACAAGTTTGTCCTGAGTACACTGATACCCCATATGTGTGGGGGGGCACTGTTTGGGCTCCCATCGGGGCTCGGAAGGGAAGGAGCGCCGCTTGGAATGCAGACTTTGATGGGATGGTCTGCGGGTGTCATGTTGCATTTGCAGAGCTCCTGATGTACCTAAACCGTAGAAAACCCCCACAAGTGACCCTATTTTGGAAACTAAACCTCCCCAAAGAGCTTATCTAGATGTGTGGTGAGCACTATGAACCCCTAACTGCTTCACAGAAGTTTATAATGTAGAGCCATGAAAATAAGAAAAATAATATTTTTTCCACAAAAATGATCTTTTCACCCCCAAATTTTTACTTTCACAAGGGTAACAGGAGAAATTAGACCACAAAATTTATTGTGCAATTTATGCTGAGTAGGCTGATACCCCAAATGTGGGGGTAAACCACTGTTTGGGCGCATGGCAGAGCTCGGAAGGGAAGGAGCGCCGTTTTGGAATGCAGACTGATAGAATAGTCTGCGGGCGTTATGTTGCGTTTGCAGAGCCCCTGATGTACCTTAACAGTAGAAACCCCCCCACAAGTGACCCCATTTTGGAAACTAGACCCCCCAAGGAACTTATCTAGATATGTGGTGAGAACTTTGAATGCACAAGTGCTTCACAAAAGTTTATAATGCAGAGTTGTGAAAATAACAATAAAAATTTCCACAAAAAAGATTTTTTAGCCCTGAAGTTTTTTATTTTCACAAGGGTAACAGGAGAAATTTGACGCCAAAAGTTGTTGTCCAATGTATCCCGAGTACGCTGATGCCCCATATGCGGGGTAAACCACTGTTTGAGCGCACGGCAGAGCTCAGTAGGGAGGGAGCACCATTTGACTTTTTGAGCGCAAAATTGGCTGTGGCGTTTGGAGACCCCGTGATGTACCTAAACAGTGGAAACCCCCCCAATTCTAACTCCAACCCTAACCCCAACACACCCCTAACCCTAATCCCAACCCGATCCATAATCCTAATCACAACCCTAACGATAATCACAACCCTAACCCCAAAACAACCCTAATCCCAACCCTAACCATAACCCTAATCAGAACCCTAAATCCAACACACCCTAAACCTAATCTCAACCCTAACCTCAAACCTAACCCTAATCCCAATACACCCCTAACCCTAATCCCAACCCTAGCCTTAACCCTAATCCCAAACCTAACCTTAATCCCAAACGTAACCCTAATGCCAACCCTAATCCAAACCCTAACCCTAATTCCAACCCTAACCCTAACTTTAGCCCCAACCCTAGCCCTAACCCTAAATTTAGCCCCAACCCTAACCCTAGCCCTAACTTTAGCCCGAACTCTAACCCTAACTTTAGCCCCAACCCTAGCCCTAAATTTAGCCCCAACCCTAACCCTAAATTTAGCCCCAAACCTAACCCTAAATTTAGCCCTAACCCTAAATTTAGCCCCAACCCTAACCCTAATTTTAGCCCCAACTCCTCTAGCTGCCGGCCGGCAGATCATGGCGGGCGCACTGCGCATGCACCCGCCATTTTCTTTCCGGATGAAGAAGCCAGCGGGCAGGAGGAGATGCAGGAGGACCCAGGGACACCGGTACGTATAACAGGGTCCCCGAATCCCCCTATTTCTCTGTCCTCTGATGTACGATCACAACAGAGGACAGAGAATCACACATTGCTTTTTTTTTTTTGCGGTCGCCGGTAAACAGTTAAATACCGGCGATCGCAAAACAGGAGTCCCCGACTGCCAAGACCCCAAAGATCTTCCGAGTGCCGGCCGGCGGGCGCACTGCGCATGCGCCCACCATTTTTTGGCCGGAACAAGATGGCGGCTCCCATCGGGAGCCACGAGGAGCACTGGGGGAGACAGGTGAGTATCGGGGGGTGATCGGGGACCCCATTTCTTTGTCCTCTGATGTGCGATCACATCGGAGGACAGAGAAATTAAATGGGAAATCACGTTTTTGGGGGGGGTTTTTGTGACCGCTGGTAAACGGTTAATTACCGGCGATCGCAACCCGGGGGTCGGTTAAAAAAAACCCCGAATCATGTTCTCTGGGGTCTCGGCTATCCCCGGTAACCGAGACCCCAGAGAAAATCCGACTCTGGGGGGACACCATTCACTTTTTCCAGAGCGCCTTTAATTAACGGCGCTGTGGTTTAAGTACCCTTAACTGCCGCCGTTAAAAGGCGTATCGGCGGTCGTTAAGGGGTTAATGGCACTGAAATTTATTTTCTTGAAAAAAAAAATACAAACTCTGATATAAGTTTGAAGACAGAAAATTCACATTTTAGGACACGCATGACGTATTGAATAACTTCAAATTTGTTTGAAGGGGTCCATAAAAAATAAAGTAATTAAGTCATTGTTGTGCCGTCTGTACCCATCGGTAACCTGACCTGCATTGTGCAGTAGGGAGGAGGGAAGAAATCAATGGAGTGACAGAAAAAGACCCCCTTCTTCTCTAAACCCACTCGATAACACATTGTATCAAAGGCGCCGACAGTAATCTCTCAGGCACAGATCATATGCAGGTGCAATCATTGAGCTATAAGTTTGATGAATACATATCAAAATGGATGCTTTGGATCCTTTTAGACAAATGTTCCTACCAGAGAGAATTTTAGGAGTACAGTTAGAAAATGCTTATTTTGCTATAAGACAAAGACATGATGTAGAAGGGTGAGAGTCATTCTGACCTGAACTATTAAATTAAGTCCAACAGCAACACCAGGCCTAAGATCCAACATCATCAAGTCACCTAAATTATGTGACACTTGTCATTTTCATGCCACTTTCGCCCAGCTCCATCAAAATGGGCAGAGATGGTGAAGGACGCCACGGCTCGTATAATTCGTGGCGAGCTGTGGTGTTCTGTATGCCGGGGATTGGAGTGAGATTTCTGTGGTAGCGTACACAGGAGCACACCACTCGTCAGATGCTCCAGATTCATGAACAGTCATGCATCTGTCCATGAATCAGGACCGCCAGACTCCAGGATGCCCCTTAATGAAGAATTGATGGATCAGGACCATTTTCTCTAAGCACCATTTCATTTTGAAAAGCAAAATTACCGAACATGAATACTTTACTGTGATTGTAGAGAAAATCACTAGAGGCAATGTGTACAATAATGGACCACGTTAGTATGAACATGAGGATCCAGAAAGCATTTAATAGAGCAGTGGTCCCCAACCATTACCACCTAGAAAAATACCTTCGGCTTTGATAGATTGTAGCGAGCCACATTCGGCAGGACCTCTTCCACTTACCCCATAGTGACCCCAAGAACCCCACAGTCCCGATAGAATAACAGCCAAAGCTTCACCACAGAGAGCAAACACAAATCTTGTGCCATCCTCCCTTATAGGTAGTAGATCTACATCAAATTACATACAGGGGATCTAATTTCCACCTATTCCGTATTCTTGCATTTTGCACGCCTACTACAATATCACACCCGCACCACCTCTGACACTATCATCCTATGTCCATTGTACTATACTTATCCACTATTTCTACCAGTATACACACACTCACAACTACTCTGCTCTCAAAAGTCACCATGTGGAGACATTCTCTTCACAGCTGTTAAACCTGGTGCTCATGCATCAATCTGGAAGTCAGCAGCGAGCCACACGTGGAGCTGCGAGCCACACAACGTGGACCCGCGAGCCACACAACGTGGACCCACAAGCCATGTGTGGCTCCTGAGCTACAGGCTGGGGACCCTTATAATAGAAGACCTCATGAATAAGCACTGTCAATTGCAGTAGATCTGTGTACACAAAGGCACTCTGGACCTTTGTCCATCCATTTTTTTCACTGCCCCTTAAAAGTTTGTCAGCTACGTGGCAGGCATTCTCCTATCATAAGTAACATGTAAAAAGTTCCACTGTTACTTAGAGCAATTACACAATACCTGACAAGTTAGGTGAGCCTGAATTATGTAGGCTGTAGATAAATAATGATGAACCATAATTGCATTCTTCTACAGAAAGAAAAAAATATTTGTGTATACAGCCATGGAATACGGTAGACTATCAAGTGCCCATACTAATTACAGTATAAAATGTTTAGATAGAAAATACAAAGAATGATTAATGTGTTACACTCGGGACAGTAAATAAAACAATCCAATCCAACATACACGACCTAAAAACACGTATGACTGCAGACAAAGATACAGGGTGCACTAACTCCCTAGAGGGCCCACTATCTGTGCCCTACCTTGCAGCAGAGGTTAGCACCCTATAAACCTTCGCAATGGCGCCCCTGCTCAACGTAGGCTCGCCCTAACTGTCCCTAATAGGCCCTATCGTGCAGAAGATAGAAAAACGACACTCAGCAGACCATACACTACAGACAGACAAAACAGTGTCACTAGACAAAACTATGTGCAAAGAAGTGTGCCTTAAATATATCGCACACTTTATATGATATATTGCACATGTAATAGAAAATTGGGATATATAATATAATAATAAGGCCTGTGCAAAAAGTGTGTTTCTAATTGATTAGCAATATACACACTTAAAGAATATATTGCACATTTATTACCGGCCTATACTGAGGCAAATTAGCCTATACCCCTGCACTGAACCTGGATACGCTCTACCTGCCTGCGGGGGTTGGCACCCTATGTTCCTGCGCAATTGGCGCCCCCGCTCTAGTCGACTGTCCCTAATGCACCCTATATAATATTAAAAAGGTGCGGACAATATAGCTAATGGCAAGAAAAAATCAAAACAGGAAAAATTAGGCAACAGTAAAGTGCAAAAAACAGTGCAAAACAAATACACATAGATGCCCAGTGACATAAAATTGCTCAGCTCATATAAACAAATATGTACAGTTCATATAGACAAGTATGTTCAGCTCAACGCGTTTCCCCTATGTAGGTTCATCAGGAGACATACCGTATATACTCGAGTATAAGCCGAGATTTTCAGCCCACTTTTTGGGGCTGAAAGTGACCCTCTCGGCTTATACTCGAGTCAGTGTCTGTGTGGGGTCGGCGGGTGAGGGGGAGCGGTGGCTGTGATATACTCACCTGTTCCTGGCGCTGTCCCTGCATCTCCGATGGACACCGGGCAGCTCTTCCTGTGTTCAGCGGTCACGTGGTACCGCTCATTAAAGTCATGAATATACACGCATATTCATGACTGTAATGTGCGGTACGTGACCGCTGATGCCGCCGGCTCCCGGAGACCATCTGACAGTGAGACGCTGCCAGGGACCGCGCCGGGAGCAGGTAAGTATATCAGGGGAGGGGGAGCATTGCACGATAGTCACCTGTCCCCCGTTCCATCGCTGCGCGCTGCTCTGTCTTCCGTCCTCTGGCTGTGACTGTTCAGGTCAGAGGGCGCGATGACGCGATTAGTGTGCGCGCCGCCCTCTGCCTGAACAGTCAGTGCAGGGGATGGAAGACAGAGCAACGAGCAGCGATGGAACGTAGAAGGTGACTATCGAAAGTGCCGGGGGCCTGAGCGAAGAGAGGTGAGTATGTGATTTTTTTTATTTTAATCGCAGCACCAGCAAATGGGGCAAATGTGTGGAGTATCTTATGGGGCATAATATGAGGAGCATCTTATGGGGCATGATGTGTGGAGCATCTCATGGGGCCCCTAATGTGTGGAGCATCTCATGGGGCCCCTAATGTATGGAGCATCTCATGAGGTATAATATGAGGAGCATCTTATGGGGCATGATGTGTGGAGAATCTCATGGGGCCCCTAATGTGTGGAGCATCTCGTGGGGCCCCTGTGTGGAGCATCTCGTGGGGCCCCTAATGTGTGGAGCATCTCATGTGGCCCCTAATGTGTGAAGCATCTCATGAGGCCCCTAATGTGTGGAGCCTCTCATGGGGCCATAATGTGTGGAGCATCTTATAGGGCCATCAACCTTTATGCAGCATTGTATGGGGCAAATGTGTCTATGGAGCATCTTATGGGGCCATTATTAACATTTGTGCAGGATTATATGGGGCGTACTTTGTATGGAGCATCTTATGGGGCCCTTCATGATCTGTATCGAACATTATATGGGGCTCCTGATTCAATATGGATATTCAATAACCCGTAACCTACTGATGTCTCAATTAATTTTACTTTTATTGGTATCTATTTTAACTTTTGAAATTTACCGGTAGCTGCTGCATTTTCCACCCTAGGCTTATACTCGAGTCAATAAGTTTTCCCAGTTTTTTGTGGCAAAATTTGGGGGGTCGGCTTATACTCGGGTCAGCTTATACTCGAGTATATACGGTACTTATATTCTAGCCAGGTATAAAAGCATAGAAACTTATCTGACTGCAATCAGGGGATAATTCACTAGAGCGGTATGCCCACTGCCGCAGTGGGAACAATGTCCATCCAAAGACTGCCGGACTGTATCAGCCTTGTAGTAAGTGCCCTTACCATACTTTTTATATCCTCATGTGGCTCATGACCCACGCTAAAATAGAGCTTCCGGGTGACGATTATAATCCATTGCGTGCCGGCTCAGAAGTGAGATGCAAATGCGTACCACATATCGCATGCGCAGTAATAATAAACCCGCGCATGCGCATTAAAGCATTGCTTCTATAATCCGGCTCAGAGGTGGGACGCTATGCGTTCCATTTAGCACCTGCGCGGAAGTATGAGCCCTGCACACGCGCATTAGAGCGTTCCCTTACACAGGCGCAGTGCTGTAAAAAGCATTTCTACGCCGATTATAAGTCCAAATATGTGCAAACCTTTGCAGTATGCTAATAACAATAAAGATGATTCTCAATTATGCTCCTTGTATGTTAAACACTTACTAACAAAACACTCCCTCATCCTTTATTGGGCCGTGGTAATGACAACGATATTTAAAAACATATATCATACTGTAATTATAGATAATGACCTCATCCTATTCTGGACCAATGGGTCAACGGGTTTAAAAAGACCACCCGGGACTTTTTAGGGAATTAGAGGCAATATTATTAGACAAAGCAACCGAACTGCAACTGATCATTAAGACCCTTTGGTTTACTGCTCTTCATTCGGAAAATCCATTTTGCTTCCTTCTGAAGGATACGCCTATCCCAATCTCCACCTCTCACTGATGGTATAACCACCTCAATCACAGAGAAACTACAACAATTCAAATCACCCCCATGCACACTCCTCACATGGTTAGAGATGGGGGTATCTCTTCCATTCAAAATATCCCCGATGTGTTCCCACATCCTTCTACGCAGCTCCAGTTTAGTTTTACCCACATAATCCATGGGGCAACTGCATTGAAAGAGGTAGACAACACCTTCGGTTTTACAATTGGCAAAGTGTCTCATCTCATACGTCTTGTTTGTAGTGGAGCTTACAAAAGTACTGCCCCTGGAGACATACTTACAAAACTTAACTCTACACTTAAAAGTGCCGTTTAGCCTTCTCTCTAGCCAGGTGGGGGATTTTTTTTGGGGAAAAAAGGAACTATGTACCAATTGGTCTCGGATCGACCTCCCTCTCCTATATGTAATAGATGGAACATCAGGGATTACATCATTCAAATCCGGGTCCATCTTCAAAATACCCCAGTACTTTTTAATTGTCTCTCTAACTTGATGTGCCTGATCGTCAAATGTGCCTATAATTCTCAGATCATTTTTCTCCTCTTCTTTAGTCTTTTTTACAAGCAATGAAGACCTTTCCTTTGCACTTGAATCTTTAAAAGCCTCATTCAGCACCCCCAAGGGATATCCTCTGTCTACAAATGTATCTCTCAAATCCCTCGCCTGATGAAAAAAACTGGAATCAGTAGAACAATTTCTTCTCGTCCGTAGGTACTGCCCCTTTGGGATACCTCTTTTTAAACTTTTTAGGTGATGGCTCTCCCAATGTAATAAATTGTTTGTTGCTATTGGTTTATAGAAGGTTTCAGTCACTATACGACCGGTATTACTCCTTGAGATCCTCAAATCAAGGAAATTAATGAATTCATATCTGAACTCATGAGTCAGTCTTAGTCCAATTTCATTGTTATAAAAAAAAATATGATTTCATGTTGCCTGTCTTTCCAGTGGTGCCGGTTTTCTACTCCCTGCCAAAGGTGCACAAGGGCCTTAATCCTCTGAAGGGTTGCCCGATAGTGGCCGGGATCGACTCAATCACTCAAAATACAAGCGTGTATGTTTTAATAGAGTATTGAGACCATTCGTCACCTCATTGCCCTCCTACATAAGGGACTCCTCTATCTTCTTCTCAAATTGGAGGACATAGTCCTCAGTGATGATGTATTTTTTTCCTCCATAGATGTTGAGGCTTTATATAGCAATATACCGCATGATAAGGGACTACAGGGAGTCAATATTTTTTTTGCAATCGAGGGGTACACACTTATTCCAACATATTCAGTGTGTTCTGGGACTCCTTGAGTTTGTGTTGAGACATAACTATTTTGCATTTGGAGGCGGTTTCTTCCACCAGCTCAGGGGCACTGCGATGGAGAGCCCCTATGCCCCCACTTACACAAACCTGTTCCTGGGCTGGTGGGAGGACCAGTCAGTGTTTGGTGAGGATGATGCCTATTGGTGGAAGCCCCAGATATTATTCTGGGGCAGATATATAGACGACGTACTAATACTCTGGTCGGGGGATGTAGCATCATTCTCAAGGTTTGTGGAGGAATTGAATAACAATGAAATTGGTCTAAGACTGACTCATGAGTTCAGATATGAATTCATTAATTTCCTTGATTTGAGGATCTCAAAGAGTAATACCGGTCGTATAGTGACTGAAACCTTCCATAAACCAACAGCAACGAACAATTTATTACGTTGGGAGGAGAGCCATCACCCAAAAAGTTTAAAAAGAGGTATCCCAAAGGGGCAGTACCTACGGACGAGAAGAAATTGTTCTGATTCCAGTTTTTTTCATCAGGCGAGGGATTTGAGAGATAAATTTGTAGACAGAGGATATCCCTTGGGGGTGCTGAATGAGGCTTTTAAAGATTCAAGTGCAAAGGAAAGGTCTTCATTGCTTGTAAAAAAGACTAAAGAAGAGGAGAAAAATGATCTGAGAATTATAGGCACATTTGACGATCAGGCACATCAAGTTAGAGAGACAATTAAAAAGTACTGGGGTATTTTGAAGATGGACCCGGATTTGAATGATGTAATCCCTGATGTTCCATCTATTACATATAGGAGGGGGAGGTCGATCCGAGACCAATTGGTACATAGTGCCTTTTTTCCCCAAAAAAAATCCCCCACCTGGCTAGAGAGAAGGCAAAACGGCACTTTTAAGTGTGGAAAATGTAAGTTTTGTAAGTATGTCTCCAGGGGCAGTACTTTTGTAAGCTCCACTACGAACAAGACGTATGAGATGAGACACTTTGCCAATTGTAAAACCGAGGGTGTTGTCTACCTCTTTCAATGCAGTTGCCCCATGAATTATGTGGGTAAAACTAAACTGGAGCTGCGTAGAAGGATGGGGGAACACATCGGGGATATTTTGAATGGAAGAGATACCCCCATCTCTAACCATGTGAGGAGTATGCATGGGGGTGATTTGAATTGTTGTAGTTTCTCTGTGATTGAGGTGGTTATACCATCAGTGAGAGGTGGAGATTGGGATAAGCGTATCCTTCAGAAGGAAGTAAAATGGATTTTCCGAATGAAGAGCAGTAAACCAAAGGGTCTTAATGATCAGTTGCAGTTCGGTTGCTTTGTCTAATAATATTGCCTCTAATTCCCTAAAAAGTCCCGGGTGGTCTTTTTAAACCCGTTGACCCATTGTTCCAGAATAGGATGAGGTCATTATCTATAATTACAGTATGATATATGTTTTTAAATATCGTTGTCATTACCACGGCCCAATAAAGGATGAGGGAGTGTTTTGTTAGTAAGTGTTTAACATACAAGGAGCATAATTGAGAATCATCTTTATTGTTATTAGCATACTGCAAAGGTTTGCACATATTTGGACTTATAATTGGCGTAGAAATGCTTTTTACAGCACTGCGCCTGTGTAAGGGAACGCTCTAATGCGCGTGTGCAGGGCTCATACTTCCGCGCAGGCGCTAAATGGAACGCATAGCGTCCCACCTCTGAGCTGGATTATAGAAGCAATGCTTTAATGCGCGTGCGCGGGTTTATTATTACTGCGCATGCGATATGTGGTACGCATTTGCGTCTCACTTCTGAGCCGGCACGCAATGGATTATAATCGTTACCCGGAAGCTCTATTTTAGCGTGGGTCATGAGCCACATGAGGATATAAAAAGTATGGTAAGCGCACTTACTACAAGGCTGATACAGTCCGGCAGTCTTTGGATGGACATTGTTCCCCACTGCGGCAGTGGGCATACCGCTCTAGTGAATTATCCCCTGATTGCAGTCAGATAAGTTTCTATGCTTTTATACCTGGCTAGAATATAAGTATGTCTCCTGATGAACCTACATAGGGGAAACGCGTTGAGCTGAACATACTTGTCTATATGAACTGTACATATTTGTTTATATGAGCTGAGCAATTTTATGTCACTGGGCATCTATGTGTATTTGTTTTGCACTGTTTTTTGCGCTTTACTCTTGCCTAATTTTTCCTGTTTTGATTTTTTCTTGCCATTAGCTATATTGTCCACACCTTTTTAATATTATATAGGGTGCATTAGGGACAGTCGACTAGAGCGGGGGCGCCAATTGCACAGGAACATAGGGTGCCAACCCCCGCAGGCAGGTAGAGCGTATCCAGGTTCAGTGCAGGGGTATAGGTTAATTTGCCTCAGTATAGGCCGGTAATACATGTGCAATATATTCTTTAAGTGTGTATATTGCTAATCAATTAGAAACACACTTTTTGCACAGGCCTTATTATTATATTATATGTCCCAATTTTCTATTACATGTGCAATATATCATATAAAGTGTGCGATATATTTAAGGCACACTTCTAGTAAGTAAATTAAGTTTTATTGTGTCATTTACTTTATCGTATATTAGTGTCTTTTGTCGGTGAATTATTTAAATTAGGACGCTTGCATCTAAAAAATTCTGTGAAAATTTTTTTTTACACTCGGGACAGACTAAGATATACGACCAAACCTTTTTTTTAGTGCATATGAAGTGCATCCCATGAAGCAAATGTATATATATATATATATATATATATATATATATATATATATATATATATATATATATATATATATATATATATATATATATATATATATACACATACACGCACACATACACACATGGCATGCCTTGTTTTTTAATTAATGGAAGAAGATTTGCTTGGTTGAACTATGATTAGTGCACAAACTGGTGGATCAGACCATATATTGGCACAAATTACATATTGGCACAAGTTATCGATAAGGATCCTGAACTGTAAGCCAGGTATTGGCTGAATCAGTGTTTTCGGAATTTAAAACAAGGAAAACTAAGTTGACGATAGTGAATGGAAATTCTCAATAAAGGCATCAACTTTGTAGAGAGAAAAATCAATAAGTATATACTTTTTCTCTCTACAAAGTTTTCAATTTCTTTTTCACATTTTCTTACCAAGTTTAGAGTTTTGCAATAATATCTACTATATGTAGTTACAAATGTGATTGTACTGTCAGTGCATGCATGAGGTGCTGGTCTCACCTACAAGGAGACTAATTAATATGCGGTGAGTTGCAGCTTCTTGCGTGGAAACGAGAAATGCCACTAGTACATTTTCTGTATAAGCTCGTATGAATAGCACCATGCTCTGGCTCACCAAAGATGAAAACTCAAGAAAAGGTGCACTATTATCAGAACAATAAACACTAACGCACTGGTACAAAGTATTAACATTAAGGAACCTGAAAAGGTGTCACTGGACCCAGGCGCCAGACACCATCAAAGGTACCACTAGATATTTTGGTGGAATGGGACGACGAATGTATATGCGATTTCTCCCATAAGTCGTGCACAGATTGCAGCCAGGTATATTTTTCTATAAAACGCTATGGTGTTTCACAGAAAATATAGTTAGAAGATCCGTCCGGTTTCTAGCCTGATGCCCCCCGCCCACTCAGCTTTTCCCAGCGCTGCTCCAGCTGACTGACAGGCTTCTCGTAAATGTTAGAGACCTGTCAATCACCTGCAGTGGCTTTAGGAAATCCGGACGAATGTTTCAGAGAAAAATATACCGTATCAAAGTCGTGCAGCCAGGCGCTTATTCATGCTCCAGCGATTTGGGCAGCATGAATTGTGTGACGGATTCCCTTTACATATATCTTTTTTGCAATAAGATAACAAGGATGGTAAAGAACTGGATTTTTACAAGTTTGTCTGTTTACAAGATTGGGAACCGTACACAATACAAATCTACTACATGGGTGGCCATCACGTGAATCTACGGCATTGATGACCACAAGTTTAACACTACATAAAACGATGAGCTGATTGAATATATATTTTTCTATAATCAAAAATTCCTAAATATTCACAGGTCCATTTTTTCTCATATGTGAGATGAGGTATTACACACTATGTAAGGATGCTTACTGTTCGTATCCTACTAAAAAAAGACCAGACAGGTTCCCTTTAAATTACACTTAAGTTTTTTGGTCCATGATTTTTTTGTGATCTTTCATGTAGGTGGGCTAAGCTTTCCTCATCTGTCAACAATTTGTAAATCATTATATTTTCATGTAAGGTCACAGCCTGTGGTTTTTTCAGTGCCAGACATGGTGGGAGTTTGGCTGGATTCCAGAGAATTTAGCGCTTTTTGATGGTATAGAGCATAAAGGTTACCCAGGAGGAGGTAGAAAACCTCAGACATTAGGCACACGATTCAGGATATTATTAAGCCTATAATGTTTAAACAAACTAGGAGGGAGGGGAAAAGCTGTGCACTTGGTGTACGGAAACAGGTTCTTAAGTCATTACTGTTTGTTTACTCTTTAGAAGACTCAAGCTGCTTGCAGGAGGGAAGATGTTTAGCTCCAAGACTAGCAAAACAGGGTAGACAAGTGCAGTCACTGCTAAAATATGCTCACATGTAGATTTGTTGTGGGTGTTTTTCATACAAACTATGGCCAGCAAACTGCAGTGAAAATTTTTGATGCAGTTTTTTTTATGTGTTTTTTGATGCTTTTGTGGCCAAGCCATTTCGGACTCAATGGGAGTATACTACAGTAAAAATATGGTAATAACCAACATGCTGAGCTTTCTAAAAAAAATAAATAAATAAAAACACGTATAAAAGCAAGGTACAAAAGTATATCATGCAAATGAAATCTACAAAATGTGATACAATTTTTTCCACACACACAAAAAAGTCTAAAAAACTAAGTGAGAATAATTACTAAGATAGAATTTTCACATGGTAGAAGTGTTGTAAAAAACATGGACAATAATTTCTGCCAGCTCCATTTATAGGAATGTAGGAATGGTGTAGTCATAGAAATTTGGGCAAGAAATAGTTATTAGCTCATTATACATAGTTACATTGATTGGCCATGTCAAATTTTCTTTAAAAATTCTCAAAAAAATAAAACAGAGCCTTAAGGCTATGTGCACACGTCCAGAATTGCCGCGGAAATTTCCGCGGCAATTCCGCAACTGTGCCGCGGGTAAAACGCATGCGGAATTGGCATGTGTTTTCCCGCTAAACACTAGCGTTTTACAAGCGTTATTAGCTTGAAGAATGCTAGCGTTTTCCAAGCGATCTGTAGCATCGCTTGGAAAACTGATTGACAGGTTGGTCACACTTGTCAAACATAGTGTTGGACAAGTGTGACCAACTTTTTACTATTGATGCTGCCTATGCAGCATCAATAGTAAAAAGATAGAATGTTAAAAATAATAATTAAAAAAAAAAAAAAAATTGTGATATTCTCACCTTCCGGCGTCCCCTGCAGCCTTCCCGCTCCTCACGATGCTCCCGGCAGCTTCCATTCCCAGTAATGCCTCGCGGCAATGACCCCAGATGACGTAGCGGTCTCGCAAGACCGCTACGTTATCACAGGTCACTGCCACAAAGCATCCCCGGGAACGGAAGCATCGCGAAGAGCAGGAAGGCTGCGAGGGACGCCGGAAGGTGAGAATATCACAATTTATTATTTTCTTTTTTTTTTTTTTTTTTTTTTACAGGTATATGGTTCCCAGGGCCTGGAGGAGAGTCTCCTGTCCTCCACCCTGGGTAACAACCGCACATGATCCGCTTATTTCTCGCATGGTGGGCATAGCCCCATCCAGAAAGTGAGAGGATCAATGCATTCCTATGTGTGCGGAATCACCGCGATTCTGCACAAAGAATGAACATGCTGTGATTTTTTCCGGAATGCGATTCCGCCACGGAAAAAAATGCAACATGTGCACAAAAATTGCGGATTGCATTTTAATAATAGGATGCTTGATGTATGCGTTTTTTCGAGGTTTTATCACGTTTTTATAGCGAAAAACCGCAAAAAAAAAACCGCAGAAAACCCTGAACGTGTGCACACAGCCTAAAGTGAACCAGTCAGCAGGGTTGTGCCCAGTAGCATACAGCATGTCGGCACCGTTATACTGATTACAATGATATCTTGGTTGATTAAATCTGTCTTGTGGTTGTTTTTTTAAATCTTTTTTTTTCAGATTTATGGTAATGATATGCTCGTGTTTCAGGGCACCTGCCTCCTAGTTTGCATAATAAATATCTGCACATACTGGGAAAAAAAAATAACATTGTGCAGGCAAATGCCAGCCGTGGCACTGGCGCTGCAACATAATTGCATGCTTAGTGTCCTAGGAATCACTGTTCTTGGTGTTATTCAGATAGTACAAAAATAAATAAATGTGAAAATGGCCCCTGCGCATTAATAGCTAATAGTGTGCATAGAGATCTGATAGCTGCTATTGCGCAGGCGGCTCCACCTTGCCGGAGAAAAATAAATAAATTCCTCCTCCAAGAGTGCACCGCACGCGCCTGTGCAAGAGCAGCTCTCGAAGATCACCAATACCTTCTACTGCGAAGGTGGCGCCATCTTGGAGGAGGACATTTTCTTTATCTCCAGCAAGATGGCTCCGCCGGCACAAAAGCAGCTATCGCATCTCTATACATACACAGATAGCTGCTACTGCGCAGACACAAATGGCGCCATTTTAAAATAGATTTTGTTTTTTGGACTTGCTCAATAACATCAAGAACCGTTATTACTAGGACACTAAACATGCTTAAAGTTTTCTTTTTTTTTTTTAATTCAGTATGTTCACATTATGTAATCTAGGGGGCAGGTCAGTGAGGGAACTACCTGTTAGCAGGCTGCATTATGAATACCTAAGCAGAGCACTACATGAAGACCCCCCACAGGCCGCCCTGGGGCACGGGCAAATCATTAACTCAAAACCAAAAATAAAGATTAAACCACAAGACGGATTTCATAACCAAGGTATCATGGCAATCACTATAACGGCGCCGACCTGACAGTGTGTCTGTAGGTTACTGTGCACAATCCTGCTGACAGGTTCCCTGTAATGTCAAGCGAACGCCGGGAGACATCACTGGAAAGGGGTCGTTGCGAAATGGAAGTATCTGTTATTTTTATTTTACACTGTGAAATAAAGTATTTAAGCAGGGGTTGTCCATGTAATGGACAACCTCTAATTTATTTGTTAAACTTTTGTTGGCAGGCTGTGTAATTTCAGGCAATGAAGATGATGTTGATGATGAAAATGATGAATTTAGCCTGCAGATGGACTGGCGTCCATCTGTCTGCCAATTTCTAGTTAATGCGTATGGTAACCTAAAACTTCTCGGAATTGAAACTTTGCGTTAAATGTTAAATTGACTGTCCCGATCAGAGTTACCTTGACGAGGTGGGATGGCTTTTGTGCTATTTTTGATCAAAAAACAGTATTACTAAAAACTCTTATTTAAATGCACTTTTGCTTTTTTACTTAGTTATATCAGGGTTTTTGCTTACTTTTTTTCTCTTGTAGGTTAAATGTTTTGTACAGAAAGCAATCGCGATAGAAAACATGACAACAATATCTTCCACCTGGGTTCTCTAAAGGTGAAGATATCCTGAAAGTTAGAAATCTCATAACATTTTAACAGACCCAGCATATCCCACAATCAGCACCATATGAACTCACCGAGGGGAAGCATGTGGGCATAACCTTGATATAATAAAAAGCAGAATTTGGGTTTGTGTTATTTGTCAGTGCTGGAAGATACAGCTTGCTGTAGGTTCTGTCTTTTTTTCCTAGGAGTATGTCCCTGGCTTCACACTGCATTAATGGCAATGAGCTGATGGCATCCGTTACATAGCGGCACTAACGCTATGTAATGGATGCGTTAGCGCACCCATTGACTGCAATTATGTAGCGCATCGCTAATGTCACAGCGATGTGCCGTCATTCTGTGACGGACCCTCGGACGCGGTATATATATATATGTGTAAATGTAGTTATATATAATTTATAAACACTGCCTACTTTTCCAGATTAAATATATAAAATTTAACAGCTCTGTTCCTCTTGCTCGGTAAACCGCACCCTTGAAGCCATATGCTGCCTGCAATGAGTGTCCAACCGGCCTGTTTAAAAGATTGGTGGGGGCAGTTAGTAGTTGATTTTGTTATTGTGGCATTGGCGGTCACAGTGTGGGGATTATAAATATGCAAGAGCTAAATAACCAAGCTCCAAAAGTGAGCTTAAACATTTACTGAGCTAAGTTTGGAAGTCATCCTGATTAATGGGGGTCTGACCGCTGGATCCTCTTCGCTCCCAACTCCTCCCCCAATGCCAAGCCCCTTATGTGAATAGGTCGGCGGCCCATCATGCGCACGGTCACTGCATTTTTAGGAGAACGTCAAAGGATATTATATATAAATACACACACATATACAGTACATACACCATTTTATTTCATGAGTTAGAATCAGAGGTGTATGTGCCATATGCTCAGAGCTCCCCAGTAGTTGGCCTAGTAGTGGAAGCAGACGCAACCTCATCCATCACTCAGTCAATTGTGTAATTGTGCTGACGACTGGAGGCAGCGAAGTTGCGTCCCCTGACAAACTGGTGGCAGTGGTCGGATCTACATGCTCTCCCTCCTTGACTGTTATGGACATATGATGGATTACTTTTTGCGTGATTTTTGTCATACATAATAATGGAAAACAGGAAAAAAAAAATGATAAGTGAGGTGAAATTGTTACCTGGTACCATGATTCATAAGAGCAGCACAATTAAAGGTGATACCAAACTTACCTAGTTTTAAAGTAGTGTATGCATACGTAACTGGACAGCCAGAGATAGCTGTGCTCGAATAGCCTTTGACATTCTCATAAAAATGGAGTGGCAATGCGCATAATAGGCCACCGACGTATTCACTGGAGGCTCTTCAGGACCCAGGTTCTTGGCATTTGAGGTGAGGGTGGGAGGTTCCAGTGGTCAGACCCCCAGCAATCGGAAAGTTATGACTTCCAAACTTAGCACAACCTCAGTAAATGTTTAAGCTCACTTTGTAGCTTGGTTATTTAGCTATTGCATGTTTATATATTAATTTGGTCTCAGTGGTCTTGTGCCATTTAGGGCTGCACTGGTCACATGTCGTATAACTGACATGACAACTGCAGTCCAGGTATACAGAAGACTAGTATGGACAATCAAGATGTGGCACTGGAATGGAAAGGAATGAAAGGGCGAGTATATTCAATACATTTCTTTTAAATTTTATTTACAAGTGCCAATAACAGGTGAACAAGTATTTATAAGAATGCTTGTTCCCGACTGGCGGCATGTTTACAGAGACCTATCTGCCGACTAACTGGTCAATTCACGTAAAGGCTTAAAGCTTTCAATGGGATAATGCAATTCACTTCAAGTGTACACTACTAGCTAAATCATAAATCAATAATTAAGGAGAATGTGATATTACAATTTATCTGGTACTTGTGTATAATTAATTTTTATATTATTTTACTCAGCTATATAGCACCATCAATTCCACAGGCTTTACATACATAATCATCACTGTCCCCACTGGGAAATCGCTACCAGAATGTCTTCGGAGTGTGACAGGAAACAGGTGTACCCGGTAGAAGCCCCTCCTAACCACGGAGTTGCTGTGAGCTGTCCACTTTATAGTAGTCTAGTATGACATACATACACACCACAATAGGATTAGGTGTATAATGAAGAATAATAAAATAATAGATCTGACCTCAGGACAGCCATCATCGTTTGATTACTAACAGAACAATTTAAAATGTGACTTCAACCAGGATTATAAATACATAGCAAAATAACTACTCTATGTAAATTTAAGATAAATTTTTAATAAAGTTATATTTAATATCACATTCTTTCCTGTACCTTATTTCCCTCCCCAAACACTCTGCAACTCTCCTCTCATAGTCCCGTCAGCTGTGCTTCAGAGATGTGTGATTACAGCTTATACAGCGCAGCAGAAGGGAACTGTCTAATTACAAACACATTTGCAGCTGTAGCTCTCCTCATAGCATTCTCTGCTCTAATGTATGGCCCACCTCCCCACACTGGTTGCCTGTGTCATGGAAGCTAAAGCATTAAGAGAGGACAACTGCAGCTGCAGATGTGTTTGTAATGACACAAAGTTCATCTCTGCTGTACTGTGTAAGTTAGAATAACACAGCTCAGCAGTGAGAGCAGGAGGCCAGACTATCAATAATTACATGACACACTGTTAACACCCCCTTTCATTTAAAACAAGCTCTGGAGGCAGATTCTCATTCAGTTCTGTGCCCGGCACAGAGATCTTTACAGCTCATTTAAGAATCAATAAAAATGCAGATTTCTTTGGCATAAGGGTAAGTTCACATTAGCATTCGGGGGCTTTGCGGAGGGCTGCGTATGTCCTCTGTTAAGCCCCACCTACTTCCGCATACATTCTGCATACCTGTCTGTAGCACTGGGTACGCAGGCCATGCGGATGTGTCTGCATGCGTCATTTTGACGTTTCGCCGAAACGCAACGGGTTGCATTTTGTTGCGGTCGGCAGGCGCATCAAAACGACGCAAGCAGACGCTTCCACATGGCCTGCGTACCCATTGTTAAAGATAGGTAGGCAGGACACATGCAGACGTAGGCGGAGCTGAATGGAAAAGGTGTGGCAGTGGGCGGGGCTTAACGGAGGAAGTACGCAGCTCTGCCCAACGCAAGTGTGAAACCACTCTAAGACATGGAATTGCTTTGGCTAGATCATCATATGGTATGCTTGAGTTGTCTAGTGGAACCACAAGGGTGAATGTTATGTGTTCCAAAAGCTTTTTGTCGTTTGCTTTAATTATTAAGTTTTACTGTATTATTTTTTTGTTGTTGTGTTTTTGTGTGTGTTCTATAGTTTGCATTAGCTATAACTGATGAACAACCAACCTCCCAAAATTACATTAGCTTGTGTCTAATCTGTATGTCTACTGCATTTGACTAATTTTTACTTAATCTTTAGGGGAGTATGATGCACAAGTTGCCTTTGTGTCCTATATTTGTGCATCATGTGTCTCATATGTATTACGTACGTGTGCAGCGAGTGAAGAGGGTGGGGTTCACCCACAGATATGGCATAGGGTCTCTCTGCAATCTGTGGCTAGTGCTGGATGTACAGAATAGGATTACAATGGATAGTGCTATATTGGGTCATTATTATACTGCCCATTTGTTATACGTTAAAATATAAAAGGTCTCTGTGCATACATCAAACAAGTCAACCTAAGACCCTGTGCACACTGAACTTCTACAATGTAATTACCGGAATCAGACAAACCCGTACAAGGCCATATAATGCCATGATACGAAAGCAGAGTTCCATTGAACTCCTTTTGTATTTTTTGTTCTGAAAGTCTCATTCTAGACGGCCAGAAAAACTGAATAGTCTATGGTCCAGTCAGGGGTTCATCTAAATCCCATTTTTGAAGTGATTCAGGCAGAACCCCCACACACTACAGAAATAAAGTGAACACAGCCCCACCATGGTGGCCAAAGGAGTGCTTTCTCTGCTTCCATTTGGTTTAACTATTTTTTTCACTTGTTGCATTCTGTAAAGCGGCATCTTACAGAAAAAAAAAAAAACCATGATATGGTTATAGAGGTATTCCATGATGCGACATATTCCACGATATGTTTATACAGTCGCATAGATCTGAGTCATTCATCTGAAAGCGCTTCCAATGTATAACCAAAATGAATACTGCAGTGTGAACCAACTGAATCATCAAGGGTTAAGACCTCTTACGCTTCATTATCATATACTAATGCCCATATGTGATGCTGCAGTCCTTTGCAAAAGAGGATGGGAAACCATGTAGCAGGAATAAGAGATGAGATGACAGAAGGTGGTGGGAGGTTGAAACACCAAGTCTGAAATGAAGAGAAAAATGCAGCAATTACGTGATTCTTCTTCATCCACTTTACAGCTCAGTAACTGTACAGCTTTCTGTGCCAAGAGGCCAATCCAAAGACTGTACTTTGGATAGACCTCTCCAAACAATGTGCTCTCCAACAGCCCAAATCTCATCCAGACTGCTCTTCTATTATTCATTCGTCCCACGAGGGCTTTACTCATTGCCACAATACCTTGAACTATTGGCTACAAGTGGATCGTGCAGACGGTTCAGACTGACTGGCAAAAGAAAACGTACATTTCTTGGCTGGACTAGAGACGACAAAACCTTTGGTTTCAGTCCACCTAAAATCTAGTTTATAAAAGGTGCAAAGTCCAAAGTGTGACGACCCTGTCCCATATGCATCAATGACTCCATCAGTGACGGCACAGATCCAGCCGTAAGGGTCTCTATAGAGAAGCAGGTTGATAAAAAGCAGATCCGTAACAAGTGTCTAAGTGGGTAACTATGGTTACCAGTCAATTAGGAACTTCTGACTCACCATACATGACAGCAGTGCAGGATGAAATCATTGGATACAAAGCTAAAATAACAGTCTTTCCTTCACAACACTGGCAAAGACATAAAGAAATACATATAGTGATTATGAGATCAGTTAATATTGGTATATGCGTAATCATAGATTGTATAGAAGTGAGGGAAAGTTATTAGTGTTATATAGTTTATAATAACGTTTATTTAAAAAAAAGAGAAAACTTCATATTTGCGATAAAAACTGCTCTGAACACACTGGCTCCTTTAGAGCAACTTTGCAGATACCAGATTAGTGCCAACAAAACTAGACAGGGTAAAAGGTGTCCCAAACTAATCATAAATATAGATATGGGTGAGGCCACATGGCACAGCTGCAGTATGGCTGAATCTCCGCTCTGTTCTCAAAGGTGGAGTGTTCCTACGATAAAAGTTACAGACCCATCCATTCTTTGTAGGGGGGAAAACTTGCAAAATCGGCAGTGTATCAAACACTTATTTTCCCCACTGTATGTATATATTATCATAGCTGGTAAGAACGGGGACTTGATTGGAAGCACGTGTAAGGTATTTGCCATGAACCAGGAAGTAGCTTCATGGAGTAGCAGTCTCCTGAGGGAGCGTCAGTCTGCTGGATGTTGAGCAGGGTTGAGTGTGCTACTAGGTGAGTGACCAGTCAAAATGTGAGCTGAGAGATATGATAGGGTCTCTGAATGAAGGCCGAGCTAAGCAGCCTGTTCAGTGTGAACTGTGCCCAGAGTTAAACATGTTTGCCGCTGCAACTTGGGCTGAAGAGGATGCAGCAACTGGTGGGATTGTGCCTTTTGAGTATATGAAGTTTTTTGGGGCAGAAATGACTAATCTGTCTGGGTGAGCCCGCACTAAGATATGTGATCATCACTAAATGCACAGGCTAGAAAACTTCAATCATCAGTTGCTAGTTTGGTATACCTGATACGTATCTGTTGCATGCGAAAAACATTTGTGAGAATCAAGTAGTACAAGTGTATGGATATTATCATATTAAGGGGAATCTGTTACTACACTATCTAAAATATTAATATGAACATACAGGTTATAGACTACTAAAATAAAAGTTCTCCCTGTATGTATCGTATCAGATGTGTTGATATTATCACTTTATATACAGTTAGGTCCATATATATTTGGACAGAGACAACATTTTTCTCATTTTGGTTATAGACATTACCACAATTTAATTTTAAACAAAACAATTCAGATGCAGTTGAAGTTCAGACTTTTAGCTTTCATTTGAGGGTATCCATATTAAAATTGGATGAAGAGTTTAGGAGTTTCAGCTCCTTAACCTGTGCCACCCTGTTTTTTAAAGGGACCAAAAGTAATTGGACAATTGACTCCAAGGCTATTTCATGGACAGGTGTGGGCAATCCCTTCATTATGTCATTCTCAACTAAGCAGATAAAAGGCCTGGAGTTGATTTGAGGTGTGGTGCTTGCATTTGGAAGGTTTTCCTATGAAGTAAACATGCGGTCAAAAGTGCTCTCCATGAAGGTGAAACAAGCCATTCTTAAGCTGTGAAAACAGAGAAAAAACCCATCCGAGAAATTGCTACAATATTAGGAGTGGCAAAATGTACAGTTTGGTACATCCTGAGAAGGAAAGAAAGCACTGGTGATCTCATCAATGCAAAAAGACCTGGGCGCCCACGGAAGACAACAGTGGTGGGTGATTGCAGAATAATCTCCATGGTGAAGAGAAACCCCTTCACAACAGCCAACCAAGTGACCAACACTCTCCAGGAGGTCGGCGTATCAATATCCAAATCTACCATAAAGAGAAGACTGCATGAAAGTAAATACAGAGGGTTCACTGCACGGTGCAAGCCACTCATAAGTGTCAAGAATAAAAAGGCTAGACTGGACTTTGCTAAAAAACATCTAAAAAAGCCATCACAGTTCTGGAAGAACATTCTTTGGACAGATGAAACCAAGATCAACCTCTACCAGAATGATGGAAAGAGAAAAGTATGGTGAAGGCTTGGTACAGCTCATGATCCAAAGCATACCACATCATCTGTAAAACACGGCGGAGGCAGTGTGATGGCTTGGGCATGCATGGCTGCCAGTGGCACTGGGTCACTAGTGTTTATTGATGATGTGACACAGGACAGAAGCAGCCAAATGAATTCTGAGGTATTCAGAGCCATACTGTGTGCTCAGATCCAGCCAAATGCAGCAAAACTGATTGTCCATCTGTAGTATGAAACGACGACCAATGACCCAAAACATGAAGCCAAAGCAACCCAGGAGTCTATTAAAGCAAAGAAGTGGAATATTCTTGAATGGCCAAGTCAGTCACCTGATCTCAACCCAATTGAGCATGCATTTCACTTGTTAAAGACTAAACTTCAGACAGAAAGGCCCACAAACAAACAGCAACTGAAAACCACCGCAGTGAAGGCCTGGCAGAGCATCAAAAAGGAGGAAACACAGCGTCTGGTGATGTCCATGAGTTCAAGACTTCAGGCAGTCATTGCCAACAAAGGGTTTTCAACCAAGTACTAGAAATGAACATTTTATTTAAAATTATTGAATCTGTCCAATTACTTTTGGTCCCTTTAAAAACAGGGTGGCACATGTTAAGGAGCTGAAACTCCTAAACCCTTCATCCAATTTTAATGTGGATACCCTCAAATGAAAGCAGAAAGTCTGAACTTCAACTGCATCTGAATTGTTTTGTTTAAAATTCATTGTGGTAATGTCTATAACCAAAATGAGAAAAATGTTGTCTCTGTCCAAATATATATGAACCTAACTGTAAATGAGCTCTTCCAGGCTATGGTAAAGATGTTTCCTGAAGATAACTCTGCCTCCAGAGCAGATTTTAGATATTATGATGAATTACTAGTATGATATGTAATGGCCGTTCTCTGCTCTCCTGATCTCACTGCAGAGCTGTGTGTGATTATACCTGACACATCTATCTGCAGGTTCCTCTCAGCTTCCACCTCACAGGCAGACAGGGCTCTAATATTTTTGCAATACAGTAGAGCTCAGAGAAGCAGAAAATGTGTTTGCAAGAAGAAAAAAGTTAATTTCTCCGGGTCTGTGTTAATTACACTGTTCTACGTATTTTTAAAAGTAGTCAGATTCAGTTATGAAATTAGCCATTTATTATTAATGACTTTGATTTCCTGAATTCAAACCTGACCATGAAAATTTTAGATGGATTTTCTTTCTAGGATATCAAAGCGTTTACTTTTTACAGCTACATATAAATAATGCATAAGTTTCAGTACTTTGAAACATTATGTTTGCAAATATAAAGATGCAGAATATTTTTTGTTATGCCATTTTTCTGACATATTTAGAAGAAACTTTTCAACAATTCAAATAACTAAAACCCGTCTAAACATTATGGCGAATTATAAACAGTTACAGAAATTGCACTACAAAATTTGGCATTCATTCAGTGACAACTCTTGTATCTTGTACTCCTGCATCAGATCATCTCTTACAAATGTCCAACAGTAATCTGCAAGCATTGATGGATTCCATTTTCCTAGATATCTTTTCTCCATAGCCACAAAATCTTGGCGAAAGTTCACCGTGCTCCAATCACTGCTCCACAGTTTGGTGGAAAACAGTCTAGATGTGAATGTAAGAAATTAATCTTTAAATGACATGTTACAGCCAAGATCATTAAACAGGTGCTTCTCACAAAATTAGAATATCAAACAGTTAATTTATTTCAGTTCTTCAGTACAAAAGTAAAACTCATATTAGAGTCATTACAAAAAGAGTGATCTATTTCAAGTGTTTATTTCTGTTAATGTTGAAGATTATGGCTTACAGCCAATGAAAACCCAAAAGTCATTATCTCAGTAAATTAGAATACTTTGAAACACCAGCTTGAAAAATTATTTTAAAATCCGAAATGTTGGCCTACTGAAATTTATGTTCAATAAATGCACTCAATACTTGGTTGGGGGCTCATTTTGCATCAATGCGGCGTGGCATGGAGGCAATCAGCCTGTGGCACTGCTGAGGTGTTATGGAAGCCCAGGTTGCTTTGCATTGTTGGGTCTGGTGTCTCATCTACTTCTTGACAATACCCTATAGATTCTCCATGGAGTTCAGGTCAGGCGAGTTTTCTGGCCAATCAAGCACAGTGATACTGTTGTTTTTAAACCAGGTATTGGTACTTTTGGCAGTGTGGACAGGTGCCAAGTTCTGCTGGAGAATGAAAAAAAGAGGGAAGTATGAAGTGCTCTAAAATTCCCTGGTAAACGGCTGTGCTGACTTTGGTCTTGACCTAACACAGTGGACCTACACCAGCAGATGACATGGCTCCCCAAACCATCACTGATTGTGGAAACTTCACACTAGACCTTGGAAATCAAGGTCCCAGAGTCTGGAAGAAGAGTGGAGAGACACAATCCAATCTGAGAAAATTTCCACAATTAGTGATAGTTTGGGGAAGCCATGTCATCTGCTGGTTTAGGTCGACTGCGTTTTATCAAGACCAAAGTCAGCACAACAGTCTACCAGGAAATTTTAGAGCAATGCATGCTTCCCTCTGCCAACAAGCTTTTTGGAGATGGTAATTTCATTCTCCAGCAGGACTTGGTACATGTCCACACTGCCAAAAGTACCAATACCTGGTTTAAAAACAGAGTATCACTGTGCTTCATTGGCCAACAAACTCGCCTGATCTTAGCCCCATAAAGTATTCTTATTTACTGAGATAATGACTTTTGGGTTTTCATTGGCTGTAAGCCATAATCATCAACATTAACAGAAATAAACACTTGAAATAGATCACTCTGTTTGTAATTACTCTATATAATGAGTTTCACTTTTTGTATTGAAGAACTGAAATCAATTAAGTTTTCGATGATATTCTAACTTTGTAAGAAGCACCTGTATGTTTTACAGAGATTTTCCACCAACTCTTCATAGTTATTTGCTCTTGAAGTTCCCAAAAATTGCAGCCTATTCCTTGCCCTGCAATAAACTGAGCAATGCCTCACCTTGAAGAAGTTTAGGAATCTGAGGTCCACTAATAACTACTTCATTTAGTTTTGCTTCACTCAAGCATGGAAATGTATCATTGAGATACTTGAATGCCTTTGCATTTTTATCCATTGCCTTTATAAAGTTCCTCATTAGGCCCAAATTGGTATGCAATGGTTGTAACAAAATCTAATGTGGGTCAACAAGTGCTGGATGCAGGACATTTTTACTCCCTGGCTGAAGTGAATGTAAGAGAGGCTCTCCCTTATTATAGCCATATTCTCTTGCATGACTTTCCCACTCATACAGAAAGCAGCAGTACTTTGTGTATCCACCCTGGAAAGCAAGTAAGAGGGTAACCACGTTTACGACACAGAAGGGCTATAAATGTTGGTAACAGTTCAGGCATCTCATCCGCTATTTCATATTATAGATTTCTTTCATGTGGCTGCATAGCAAACTGGAATTGAAGGTAGCATTATACAGCAAGACTACTTTTAGGCTTGTTTTGGACAAATCGATGTAGAGCCTCCATTCCTCGGGATTAGGACTTATCTTCCGAGCTTCCATTAAACTGATGATGATGTTGCATGCAACAAGAATGCCATCCATGAAGACGTATTGGACAAAATCTATATTATTGCTGTGGAACAAATAAATCTGAATATCACCAGCTAGAAGTTTCCACAGCTGTAGTCTGAAACTTAAGAGTTTGGCCTTACTATTGGGCAGATCCAAACCTCTAACAAGATCATTCAGTTCACTTTGTGTTAGAAGGCAAGATTCAGTTGAGGTTGTGGACAGAAAGTCAGGTTTGTGAGATGAAGAGGATTCTGACACCAAGCACCCTCTAGTTCCTCACTTGACTTGACGGAAAACGTTTCTGGGGCTTTTTGAACCAGCAGTAGTTCTTCATGTGGTACTCGGTGTATTGCAGATGGAATGTTTGAATTCTTTAAAGTCCACTTCTTCCTTGAATCTCCTTTCCTAATGGGGGCACCATGCAGAAATAGCAATTGGTGGTGTGATTGGTTGGCTCTCTCCAGATCATTGGGAATGCAAGAGGCATAGCTTACCTCTTCCCATGCAACCAATGGGTAAGAACTAGTGATGGACATCTATTGCAGCATACAATCTCCTATTCTGCAGACAAAATACAGGTTGTAGGCTTTCCTTATCATGGTAGTAAAGTTTCACATTTGTGATACAAAAGTGACTTCTCCGCATATGTACCAAAAAGTATCCACTTTGTTAATGCAAGAACAAGGCATATCTGAGAAAACAAAGAAACATGACAATATGCTAAGAAATCTTTAAAACTATATATCTTACACATAGAGCACTTATAAAAGTAGGTTGTACAACTGTAATTACATCATCGAAGCAGAGCTGGCGTTGTTTGATCACGCCAAGATGATAAAATACATAAATACTACATATAAATACATACATACATGTATAAATACATACAAAGATGCATTTTTTTATATAAACCAGCGTGAAAGGGGTCATAAGTAATTATAACCTCCTCTGGATCTTGAAAATTAGATCCAATCAGCAAATTTAAGCATCATATTCATTTTCAGCACCACAAAATTAGTTAAGTTCAAAGGTATTTGTCTCTGGACCAATTTGACTGTAGAACAGTTACTTGTCTCACACTGATAACTCTCTTATATTTAAAATAAGATCTGGAGTTATCTTCCAGGCACCATGCTCCCCTTAGCCTGGAAGAGGTCATTTCCATATAAGAAAAACGTAGATTTATCTGAAACAAGACATCAGATGGCAGATACTTAAGGTATAATTCCATTCAGCATCCTATGAACTGCATGCCCATATAGATGGATTAGAAAGGTGGATCCTAATGACAGATCCCCCTTAAGTAATACATGCTGAAACATAGTAGACTATGTCAGAATGCTACATAGATTCAATGTGATTGTGTTGCAGACAATGGCCCTGCAACATGTCATGGGTATAAGGAAGAATGGATTCAATGAAATTTCAACAAATTCTTGATGCAAACATAACACCATCTGTAAAAAAAAAGTTGAACTTGAAAAAAGAGGATGACTTCTATAAATGGATTATGATCCTAAACACACCTCAAAATCCACAATAAACTATCTCAAAAGGCACAAGCTGAAGGTTTTACAATGACCCTCACAGTCCCCTGATCTGAACATTAATTGAAAATCTGTCTAGACATCAAGATAACAGAGCATGCAAGAGGACCCAAGAAGCTCACAGAAATGATAGATTTTCATCCATTGTTCCTTGGAATATCCTTCTAAACAAGAATTGAAAGACTCTTAGCTGGCTACAAAAAGTGTTTACAATCTGAGATACTTGCAAAAGTGGGTACTACTAGGTACTAACCGTGCAAGGTGTCCAAACTTTTGAAATACAAAGGAAATGTGTCATTTTGAACTTCAGGACTTTTAGACATCATTTAATCTTCACCTTACTTAACTGTTCACAATAACAGTAATTTTGACCAGTGGTCTCCAAACTTTTACATGCCACCATATAATGGCGCAAAATAGGTTTTCTTTCCTGTGCTTTGTACTGTAGCCCCATGGACATTAGTAAATGCTATATGGAAGCTGATACTGTACACATCCTATTCCTATGTTATAAAAAAATACAAGTGTCAGGCTAGTACAGTGATTAAGAGGCAAATTTTCTCATCCTTGACTTGAATTTGAAGTCATCATTCAATAGTAATGCTCTAACATTCAAAGTTTGTAATAACAAATTTAACACTTTTCCCTTCCTATACAAACTATATATCCTTGTAGAGATGCAACTCAGATACGTTCAGGCTACTAATGGTTATTTATCAACCTGGAACATTAGACCAGAATCGCCACCGTAATCGCAACCCAGATTGAAATATCAGAGGTTAAAAGGACAGCTCAAGGTGTGTGGATGCTCACACTCATGACTCCCTTTAACCTGAGATATTATGGCATTTTGGCATAGTTGTATCTGTTACGACTCAAACTACAAAACTAGCTTGGTAACTTAACTCTCCTGGTGAGTACAGTTAACAAAAAAAAAAAAAAGTCAGAATTATCATTATACAGTCATTTCAAATAGAAAAAAAATAAAAAATAAATACAATCAAAAAGTAATTATATCAAAAACTAAACTTACGGTGTCTGCAAAAAAAAAAAAACGCCCACATCAACGAAAGAAGAAAAAAATCTTTAGTTCTTAGAAAATGGCAAGGCAATTTTTATTTTATCATGCCAAAATAATACAAGTATAAATATACAACATATATTTGGGATCACATTGTTCATAACAATCCAAACTATAAGATGATCATGCCAATTATCCCACCCATTGAATATCACAAAATTAAATAAAATAAAACAAAAGTCGCTGTTTTTATGTCACAAGTTAAAAAAAGATGGAATCGAAAAGGTCCAATGAAGCACACCTAAAAAAAAAAAAAAAAAAGCCTCCAAATAGCTCCATCAGTAGGAAAAAAAAGGTTGCATCTCGTAGAATATTTACTGGGGCTCACTTGGTGAGGTGGATTCACCAAGCCGCAGGTTAGGGTGAACATTTGGACCGAAGGCGATCGCACAACAGGCAGGACTTGCGGATGCATGTGGAATGGCAAGTATGAGGACTACAGGGCACGCTGGACAGCAGGCAAAGGGAATGGAACACACAAGGAGACACAGAGCCAAAGGTGTGGACAAACACCGGAATTCACGGTATAGCCAGTCCAGGAAATGATGCAAGTTAACAAATCTAGGGGACGAAGGTTAATCGAAAAACATACAGATGACCAATGGGGGCAGAGATGAAAAGATAATCTTGTTTGTAGAGAAGAAATACTCTGATTCAGGATAATTTGAAGTGCGAATAAGTTCAGATAACAGGTTGTTAGCTTACAACAGACAGGGTCAATAAGTGTCAGAGCCAGGTTGTAGAAACCACAGGAGTTTGAGAGATGATTGCAGCAGAGTATTGGATGGTGGCAAACATCAAAAGCACTTGATAACTGAACACAAAAGATTAGCCAAAAAGGCTCATCTAGACGTCAGTGATTTTTCTTATACACACAAAAAAGGTCCGGTATTCATCATTTTTTAATCAACGTTTGATCAGAATCTCAGTTTTGTCCAATATTTATCAGTTTTTCTCAGGTAAAAAAAAACAGTTGTGCTGTCTGATTTTCTTCACAGACCCATAGACTTGCATTGGCAATTTTGATAAGATCAGGGTTGAGCAGGTCTTTGTGATTTTGTAGGAGATATAGTGGGAGTGGAGGAAGGTAAGATGAAAAGTTTATTTTTCTAGTGCACATATCCTACCTTTTTAAGAAGTTGGAAAAAAGCAGTAGTACATTATACAAGGAAAGGACCCAGGATGGGGAGCATTATACAAGGAAGGGGCCCAGGAAGCAGGTAATTACACACGGAATGGGCCCAAGTTGGGAGCCATTACACCAGGAAGTGGCCCAGGAAGGGGGACATTATTACAGGAAGAGGGACATTATACCAGGAAAAGGCCTAGAACAGGGGATATAATAAAATGGAGGGCCACAGGATGTGGGATGTTAAACCAATAAGGGGCCTAGGATGAGATAAATTATTACAGGATGAGGGCCAAGATGGGGGAGACTGTTACAGGAAACAACCAAAACAAGGGACATTATAGGAGAACGAACATGCATATCTTTAAGCAATCTATAATGATACAAGGGCACGTACATCTAACTAACATGCAGGGGGAGGGGGGCCAGGTCAAAATTTTGCACAGGGGCCATCGGATTCTAGTTGTGCCATGGAAATTGACATTTGCTACATTTGAAGCTTCCAGTAGAAAACAAGATTTTTGGTCTTCACACTTAGGAAGTTTTTAAAGATATACAAAATGTAGGCATATAAGTGCTATGTATGGGCTCGGCACATGTTACATTTTATTTAAAAGGAGGTGTGATACATTTTATTTGCTTATGGATCACACTTTTAGCCATTAATATTAATTTTTATGCATTTTTTTTTATAAATAAAATATTTCACGGACACAAAATTGCATGAAGGTGTCTGCGCATATAAGTGCTAATTGGCATTTAACAAATGTGCCATGTGTCTATTTAAAAAATAAAAAGTAGTGTAAGGGGGTTAAATATTTTTTCTTTTTTCTTTTTACATGTAAAAAGTGTGAAAATGATCCTGGCTAATAGGGCACAAAATATAAAAAACTGGCAGCAAAAGGGTTAACCTCCAACTAGCTGCAACTCAGAAATCAGATGAAAAGGGGACAGAGTCTTGGATATAAACCCTATTTTCCAGCTTCTGGAAGCCAAGCTGAAACTTAACTCTGTGCATAAAATAGTTTCCCCAGATCACCTCCAATTTGTTCACCTTCACAACCCAAGAGAGGATTATTGCATAATCTATGTCATCTATTGGCACTATCAAGTAATGCCGCATCTACAGTCAGAGCCAGCTACAGCCAGATAACGTGAAAGTGTGATTTGTAGCATACCTAAAACTTGGCGAATATTACCAATTTATTTTACAAAGATGAAATCGGTTAATTTACCATTAATGTTAAAGAAATAAGTGTGTGGAGGCATTTTTCCAAGGATAAATCACAAATTTCGTCACACTCAGTTTGGCACATCTTTTTGCCATTTTATGCCATTCTCTCCACTTTTAAAGCAGGGCTAAATTTATTATGCTTACTAATATAGCACCATCATATTACAGCACTTTACAGATATCATCATCACTGTCCCCATTGGGGCTTACAATCTAAATTCCCTACCAGTATGTCTTTGGAGTATGGGAAGAAACCCATGCAGACAGAGAGAACATAAACACTACTTACCGATGTTATCCTTAGTAGGATCTGAACCTATGACCCCAGCGCTGCAAACCAACAGTGCTAACTACTGAGTCACGGTGCCGTTTGTGAATCTGGCATATTTACAGTGTGGTTAACCATGCAAATAAGGTTTAATCCAGATTCGTGAACAGCTAAGTGGTAAGGAAAGTCAAACTAATAAAACAGTTCTTTAATGTATGACAGAGTCCTTATTTATGTTGACGCATTTCGACAAAATAAGGACAGGCTGCAACTGAGTATTCAAGAGGTTGTATGGTCTAAAATTAAAGGTCTGCAGTCACGCTGTGTGAATACATATCACATACTTGACTGCCATTCCTGGGGCAGACAATGGAGTGACTGCAGACTTTTCATTTTAGACCAACAACCCCTTTAATGAACTTCGTGAACAGCAAATAAAGAACCTGCACTCCTAGTATAACCCAACAATGTGAACAGATCCAACCCTACAACATTTATAGGATCACTGCCTGGGTCTGCATGAAAGCATTGCCTTATAAAGCGCTTTTTCTGTTTCTCACTTACTCTTGGCATCACCAAAAGTGAAAGATTGGCTTCATAAAAAATTTAGAGTTTGATTTTATTCCATAAATCAACATTACAAGCGAGGAAAAGAAACTTTATCTCACTGTTTTTGTCTCACTATACAGATCATTCACTCAAATGATCAGTATAGTGAGAACTGTGGTGAGCATCGGGGTTGTGTAGACTGCCGCTTTTCAAATTCATGACGAGCGGGGGTGTTCGCTATCATTCATATCATTAGTGCAACTGCACAGGGGCCCAAAAGGTAAAGGGGCCTACGTCCACTTCCATACAAGGTGGAATTGTCCACTATGAAGAGCTATTAAACTAGAAAGTGCTCTTACATTGTTCTTGCACAGAGGCCATCTTCTGGCTGTGTCTGCCAGTGCCCACCTAGACCAGTGACTGACTGCAGTACCACTGACTGACTGCAGTGGTCACGTGGAAATATCTGTACTTGTGTTTTCTTAGAACTAAGTTTGGCGTTGCCAATTGGAGGCATGTCCCACACACTGAAGAGGAACGGTAACAATTTAGTCATGAATGCTTCCAAATAAATACTCAAACACATCTTTCATACCTTATATTATTTTAGAAAGCACATATTAGAGATGCCATGTCTTCCCCTGAACACTATTGAATTACCACTCTTCTTCCAATGCAATATAAATTTTGAACAAAAGTTTAAACGGAACCTGTCACCCCCCTCAGGCGTTTGTTACTAAAAGAGCCACCTTGTGCAGCACAAATGCTGCATTCTGACAAGCTGGCTCTTTTAGTAATGCTCCCTGCAAACGCAGAAAATAAACGTTTATAAAATGTGCCCCCTCATACCTTGAAACCGTCCCGGGGGCAGGACTTTCCTTCCTAATCAGATGCAGCACAACCGTCACTCCGGGCCTGTTCGTGCCGGGCGCCGTTTATTTCAGCGTGTGCAGGCATCATAACTAAAAGAGCCACTTTGTCAGAATGCAGCATTTGTGCTGCACAAGGTGGCTCTTTTAGTTACAAACGCCTGAGGGGGTGACAGGTTCCCTTTAATTGCAAAATAAAAAAAGCCATTTCACAAAAATCAGAACAATGGTTTGAGCGGGACAAGGATGGGTGCAAGAAAAGTATGCACTACCTCTCCTTAAAATCTCTGGATTAAGAAAACAAGCAGCAAGAGAAAACTAGATTATATTGAGCAGAACAGAAAGACTGAGTCATACGACACCTGCAGCTTTGTTCATCCAAGCTGGGTAATTTGTCCAAAAGCTAAAAATACTTCGGTTTTATTCAGAGAACAAGATAGACAGCTATGGTGCTGAAGAAAACGTGTGCATCTTCTTCACACATACAAAAGAAGCTTCACTCGAATCCACACATCACATCTACGTCTCCCCAAATGGTCATCATTAGCTACTAAGTTCTATCGTACATCTCAAACCTAGTTCCTGAAGTGGCACAGCGAGCTCCAAAGATGGGCGGTCACCGGCCCACTGCTGACCTAGCTCAGATAGCCCTCACACAATAAAGGTACCTTCACACGAAACGACTTTGTAACGATATCGCTAGCGATCCTTGACGTTGCAGCGTCCTCGCTAGCGATATCGTTTAGTTTGACACGCAGCAGCGATCAGGATCCTGCTGTGATGTCGCTGGTCGCTGAATAAAGTCCAGAACTTTATTTGGTCGTCCGATCGCCGTGTATCGTTGTGTTTGAAAGCAAAAGCAACGATACCAGCGATGTTTTACACTGGTAAGCAGGGTAAACATCGGGTTACCAAGCGCAGGGCCGCGCTCAGTAACCCGATGTTTACCCTGGCTACCAGCGTAAAAGTAAAAAAAACAAACAGTACATACTCACCTGCGCGTCCCCAGCGTCTGCTTCCTGACACTTACTGAGCGCCGGCCCTAAAGTGAAAGTGAAAGCACAGCGGTGACGTCACCGCTGTGCTGTTAGGGCCGGAGCTCAGTCAGTGTCAGGAAGCAGACGCTGGGGGACGCGCAGGTGACCATGTACTGTTTGTTTTTTTTACTTTTACGCTGGTAACCAGGGTAAACATCGGGTTACTAAGCGCGGCCCTGCGCTTAGCAACCCGATGTTTACCCTGGTTACCCGGGGACCTCGGCATCGTTGGTCGCTGGAGAGCTGACTGTGTGACAGCTCCCCAGCGATCAAACAGCGACGCTGCAGCGATCGGCATCGTTGTCGCTATCGCTGCAGCGTCGCTTCGTGTGAAGGTACCTTAAGAGAGAAGACCGTGTGTACAATTAGTAGGGAGGCATCCATGGGCTTGGACTGAAAATCACAAACACATATGTGTTCTTTCTGGTAGGAATGTAAACTAAGACAAATGAGGGAACAGCACAGTGTCTTCCTGAGGTCTGGAGAACATCAAAACTCACATTTTCCATGATGGATGAGAATCTAAGCTGGGAACTATAGAGCAGGATGCTCGATTCTCTGAAGCCATAGGAGGATACCATCATTATATATTAGTGTAAAACCATTGCTATCATGAATATTATAGCCAGGAGTGAAAATTCTATAATGTTAAGTAATGTCACGAGCATAGAAATAAACAGAAGAAATCACTAAATTGTGTATAAAGATGTATAAAGTGTATAATGTGACAATAACACTGTGGCAGGGAAAAGACCTTTCCCTATAATAAGCCCATTTCAGTCAGCCCCATTGAGCCTTCTATAGCCATATTTTTTCCTGGAAAGCATAGCTGGCTGCCACTCATGCTCAGCTGTTAGCTGTGAAGTAAGCGGAGAGGAATAAAAACAGATTACCTAGCAAAGCCTTTTATTATGGTTTAAGAAAAAAATTCTACAAAGATGTTAACCCATACACTGCTAGGGCATGAAAGCCATTGTTAGGCTACGGTCACACTATTAGTATTTGCTCAGTTTTGAACATTCTCACCAAAATTTTACTTTAGACCCCCAATTTTTTTTTTTTTCACAAGGGTAACCGGAAACAAATGGACCTCAAAATTTGTTGTGTAATTTCTCCTGAGCATGCAGATACCCCATACGTGGGTGTTTGGGAGCACGGCAAGGCTCAAACGGAAAAAAAGCACCATGTGACTTTCTGAAGGCAAAATTAGCTGAACTAGCAGGCACCATGTCACGTTTGAAGAGCCCCTGATGTGCCTAAAGAGTGGAAATCGCCCACAAATGACAAAAAATGAAAACTAGACCTCTCAGGGAACTTATCTAGACCTGTGGTGAGCACCTTGAACCCTGAAGTGCTTCACAGAAGTTTATAATCTTGAGCCATGAAAATAAAAAAGAAATCTATTTTTTCCCCAAAAAATGTATTTTAGCCCCAAATATATCATTTTCACAAGGGTAACAGGATAATTTACATCATACGATTTGTTGTGCAATTTCTACTGAGTAAACAGATACCCCATATGTGGGAGAAAACTGCTGTTTGGGTGCACAGCAGAGCTCAGAAAGGAAGAAGTAATGATTTGGAATGCAACCTTTGATGGATAGTCTGAGGGTGTCATGTTGCGTTTGGAGAGCCCTGATGTGCCTAAACAGTGGAAACCCCACACAAGCTGCGTTTTTATGCATGTCTAAAAAGACGGACACCATCCACAGTCCAGAATTACATGGAAACCCCGGCATAAGCACTCAGCGTAGAGCACAGGATAAATATGCGCTGAGCCTTACTGTGATCTTTAGGAGGCAGAATGAACAAATCAATAGCAGGTGAAGAATTGTTTAATTTTTTTTTTTACTCTGTTCCTTGTGTGGTATAAGTGATTAGACTACTATATTCACTGGGCGATACCAGATTAATAGCAGGTTTCTCTGCTGTCACACTCTAAAAGAAGTTTTGGTTTTTTTTCAAAACAAGTTTTTGCATCTCCATATTTTGAGAGCTATAATTTTTCCATATTTCTGCAGACAGAGTCATGTGATTGCTTGTTATTTTTGAAGGACGAGTTTATGTTTGTACTGGTACCATTTTGCAGACACATGACATATTTTTATCACTTTCTATTCCAATTTTTGAGAAGCAAAATGAACAAACCCCAGAAATTCAGGATTTTTGTTTTTGTTTTTTATGCAATTCCATGTGTGGTAAAATTGGCAAGATAGTTTTACTTTTCGGGTCAGTATGATTACAGCGATACTCCATTAACCCTTTCCCGACATGTGACGGAATAGTACGTCACATGTCGGGACCCCCGCTTTGATGTGCGCTCCGGCGGTGAGCGCACATCAAAGTCGCGACATGTCAGCTGTTTTTTACAGCTGACATGTGCGCGCAATAGCGGCGGGTGAAATCGCGATCACCCGCCGCTATTAACTAGTTAAATGCCGCTGTCAAACGCAGACAGCGGCATTTAACTACCGCATCCGGCCGTGCGGCCGGATATGAGCGCATCGCCGACCCCCGTCACATGATCGGGGGTCGGCGATGCTCCTCCATTGTAACCATAGAGGTCCTTGAGACCTCTATGGTTACTGATCGCCGGTGGCTGTGAGCGCCACCCTGTGGTCGGCGCTCACAGCACACCTGCATTTCTCCTACATAACAGCGATCTGATGATCGCTGTTATGTAGCAGAGCCGATCGGGCTGTGCCTGCTTCTAGCCTCCCATGGAGGCTATAGAAGCATGGCAAAAGTAAAAAAAAAAAGTTTTTAAAAATGTGAAAAAAATAAAAAAAATATAAAAGTTTAAATCACCCCCCTTTCGCCCCAATCAAAATAAATCAATAAAAAAAAAACCCAACCTACACATATTTGGTATCGCCGCGTTCAGAATCGCCCGATCTATCAATAAAAAAAAAGCATTAACCTGATCGCTAAATGGCGTAATAAGAAAAAATTTGAAACGCCAGATTTACGTTTTTTTGGTCGCCACGACATTGCATTAAAATGCAATAACGGGCGATCAAAAGAACGTATCTACACCAAAATGCTATCATTAAAAATGCCAGCTCGGCACGCAAAAAATAAGCCCTCACCTGACCCCAGATCACGAAAAATGGAGACGCTACGAGTATCGGAAAATGGCGCAATTTTGTTTTGTTTTGTTTTTTGCAAAGTTTGGAATTTTTTTTCACCACTTAGGTGAAAAATAACCTAGTCATGTTAGGTGTCTATGAACTCGTAGTGACCTGGAGAATCATAATGGCAGGTCAGTTTTAGCATTTAGTGAACCTAGCAAAATAGGCAAGCAAAAAACAAGTGTGGGATTGCACTTTTTTTGCAATTTCACTGCACTTGGAATTTTTTTCCCGTTTTCTAGTACACGACATGCTAAAACCAATGATGTCGTTCAAAAGTACAACTCGTCCCGCAAAAAATAAGCCCTCACATGGCCAAATTGACGGAAAAATAAAAAAGTTATGGCTCTGGGAAGGAGGGGAGCGAAAAACGAAAACGGAAAAAGCTCCGGGGGTGAAGGGGTTAATATCGTTTTTTGTGTGTGTTTTAGTAATTTTACACACTAAAAATTTTACAGAGAAAAAATTTTTGTTTTGCATTGCTTTATTCTGAGAGTTAAAACTTTTATTTTCCTACTGATTGAGAAGTATTGTGGCTTGTTTATTGCAGGACAAGATAAAAATTTTCAGCTATACCATTTTTATTTACATTTGTCTTTTTTGATTGCGTTTTATTTGGTGGTATGATAGAGCATCCTTTTTGCCTTTTTTTATGGTGTTCACTGATGGGACAGTTTTATAGCTCGATTCGTTGCAGACATGGCGATACCAAATATGTGTACTGTTTTTTATGCGATTAAAAAAAAAAGGAACAATTTAATTTTTTTTTTTTTTTTTTAAATAAGTCCCTCTATGGGACTTTGCAGTCTGATCGCAGTTCTAATGCATTGCAATGAACTGCGCGTCATCTAACTAACTTGCTTGTGCATGGTGACCAGGATGTCATGATGAAGACAGTCACCATGGCAACAATCGGGTCCCGCGATAACATTGCGGGTGCGCCGGAATGCAAAGGGTGCTCCCTCCCTCTGTATGCCTGCTAAATGCTGCAGTATTTATGGGGTTCAAACACCTGGTGATCATGTGCACACAGCCTCTGTGAGCACAAAATCCCCATGACGAGTCCATCCATCCAAGGTCGGCAAGTACCTGGCAACTTGGACGTATGGATACGTCAAAGGTCGTAAAGTGGTTAAAGTTTAACCGGTTTTATTTAATAAATCAATAGTACACATGAAAACAAGTAACTTTGTAATTTACCTTGTCAGAGAAAACTGCTTCTTTCTCCTCCAGAACTGATCATTCATTCACAATTCTGTGGTAAAATCTGCATTCAGTGAAGACAGATTGTTACATTACCAAGATAGATGACCGCTGCTAGCAGTCTATGTAAATTGAGGAGGGAGGAGCTACAGGCAGAGCACCTCCCTCTCCCATCTACATCGAATCTCATCACTAGCAGGCGCCATCTTCTTACTAAGTAATGGGAGAGGAGGAGCTCTGCCTCTAGCTCCTCCCTCCTTCTCCCATCAGCAGCCGCCATCTCCTCTCAGTCAGGGGACAGTCGGTCTTCACTGATTACACATTTTACCTCAATTCTGGCAGAGAAAGAAGTAGATAGATCGGCTTATTTTCATGTGTACCATTAATTTCTGAAATAAAAATTAAAAACAACAGTAAGTCTTTAAAGCACAATCAAGACTATTAAAAACGTAAATGCTCTTAGCTGTAAACCATGGCAATCGCCAAAGCAGAACAATTTTCAGTCGCAATGTTTTAACACTGCCTTTAAAGATATTAATCATTTAATATTTTTTATATTTGCAGTATAAGGAGAGTCATGATTAGTACATGAACTTGTATACTGGTCAAAAGCAAAAGAATATTCAATGGATGTAAATAAGGAGCTAGCGGCAGAATACCCTTGTCATATCACAGGCTACTTGATAAATTGCTGAAAACCGCAGAGACAATACCACAGTTTTTGAGATTTGACTGACATCTGATTTCAGAGTACATGTGTCCATGCTTTTAGGATCTATTCACATCAAAGCACAAAGTTGGGCTGACCTGATGCTGATGGCTGCAACTTTCAAATCTGAGATTACGGTATGTGCTTGCAGGTTTACAGGTATTAAAGGGTTACTCCCATCTTCATATTGTTGGATAGTGCAATTAAATCTGCAATTTACTGCTTATTAAAATTTTAAGGCGCTCTTCAATATTAACACTTTCTGCTTTGCAGTGGAGACTGGCCACTGCTGCATGAAAGAACAAGTGCAGAGCTTACAAGTGCTTTTCTATTCAGCACGCAAGCACCTTTTTGAAGCTGTCCTGGAGCATTGCACCAACACTGGCCAGGATTAACAAGAAAAGATCGACCACTGCTGTGTTCTGTCTACTAGCCAACAAGTTGTACATAGTGTTCATGTCTCCAAGATCAGCTACAAATTTTTAATACGCAGTAAATGGCAAAGATGATTGTTTTTACAAGCACTATTTGGCAATATTTAACTATAAATGTGGGAATAGCCCTTATATCCAGGATTCATAACCATAATATAGGTCCCTAAATGCTGCGATTTCATCAGTCTGTGTCCAGACGTTCCTTAAAGGTAATGGGCCATGCACAAAAAAAACAATTAACTTGCAGATGTGGGGGTTCATCTGCAAGTTAATAGCGTTCTGAAGCTGCCTGGCGTCAACACCGAGATCACCGCTGCCGGGAGGAAACAAACTTCATTCCTCCAGCAGCATCAGGCTTTCAGTCATAGGGGTGCGGCCAGCATGGCTTCAGTCACCGCTCAATGCATAGTGTGCACTGACTGACAGCCAGCTCACATGACATGGTCCCTTTAAAGAATACTATGCTGGCACCTAATATTGGGTACATCTGTTTGAAGATGGTTTTTAGCTATGCTTCCTAGTTCCTACAATAACCCATGCAGATAAGCTGTATTCTAAAGAACACAATTTAAAGAGCAAATTGTGCAGTGTCCACAGTGCTGATATATCGGATAAGTTATGTAGGTAGGCCATATTAGTTTGCTCGTAAACTGCTAAGAAATTTCACTTGGCATGATATTGTACAGAAACTGCGAAGGCAGACTTAAAGGTGTGGACATACCACTGATGAAACTAGGGTAGCCGCACAGGGGTCCAAGAGGTACAGTAAGGGGGCCCACCTACACCACCAAAGCAGGTGGAATTGAACTATTGAACTGCAAGGGGCCCCATATACTGATATTACACAGGGATCCTCTTCTGTGTTCACCACTGCAGACTAAAAAGGATTCTCTTTTTTTGCACTAGCACGCTTTTCCCAATACATTAGGTACTATGCTGCTCAACATAGTTCTTACATGAAGGATACAAATACTTAAAAGCAGATGGTGAGAACAAACTACTACTAGTTATTTGGATTGGCACATTAAATTTTGTGTAAACGCAGCGAACATTTATGGGGCAGTTTAAGCAATTATGTGATTGAGATTATCCCAAACAATACTGGTCTGCACTAAAGCCCAAGCTTAAGACTGTAATCCAAAAATAAAGAAAGGAGTATAATAAAAAGGACTGAAAACATGAATTAATGATGATCTCCTTCCAAGACTGGCAAAAACATTTACACTGATCACAACTGTCACACAAGGATTAAAATCATGGAAGAAAAGACTATTACACAAACAAAAATATTCTGCGGCTTAGAGAATCGCTCCTGCATTTTGATTTTTTATTGCAGCGCTGGAGTGTTGCCACTAATCTACAGTTGGTATGGAAAGTACTCAGGCCCCTTCAAATATTTCACTCTTTGTTTCATTGCAGCCATTTGGTAAATTCAAAAAAGTTCATTTTTTTCTCATTAATGTACACTCAGCACCCCATCTTGACTGAAAAAAACAGAAACGTAGAAATTTTTGCAAATTTATTAAAAAAGAAAAACTGAAAGTTCCCTGCAGCTAGCAACAGTCCAAATTGAACACGGTGAAGCGTCAGACAAGGTCACCATTTCTCTTCCAACTTATATGCAGAAGCTATATTCAGGAAGGCGGGACTTGCCGAAAAAGAAGGTATCAAAATTGCTGGACGAAGCCTCAACCATCTTAAATAAGCAGACGATACAACATTGAAAGCAACAAGGGTAGATGGAATGAAGGACTTATTACGGACTGTCAAATGGAAAGCTCAAAAATGGGACTACTACTCAACACAATGAAAACAAAGATCTTGACCCGTCAGGTATGACCTGGACATATTTGAGATGGATGGCGACAAACTGGAAGTTGTAAAGGACTTCAACCTACTAGGATCAATGATCACTCAAGATGCAGCAACAACAGCGGACGTCAATGGGAGAATATCAAAGAGCAAATCAACAATGAAGTCACTGGACAAGGCTTACAAATTGAAGAACATTTCACTAGTGATGAAGACACAGCTCGTACATACTTTGGTCTTTTCTGTGGTAACATACGGATGCGAAACCTGGACGATAAAGAAACAAGATAGAAGAATCAACACCTTCCAAATGTGGTGCTGGAGAAGGAGTTTATCAATACCATGGATTGGCATGAAAATAAATAAATCAATCAATTTTGAAAAGAAAAAAAAAAAATCAAACCAGACATGTCACTCAGAGCAAAGATCACCAAGCTACGACTTATCTTAAAGACAGAAAAGTAGACATGTCCAATCACTGGAGAAGGACAACATGGTCAGAAGAACAGAAGGTGCAAGGGGAGAGGAAGACCAGCAACCCAATGGCATGATACTATCAATATAATGGCAGAGAAGACCCTGTTGGACATATATTTGTGATGACTTTTTATAGATTTTTTTTTTTTCAGCAGAAACTGCTGCAGTCAAATTTAAGTTTAACCCTATAAGGACTTTGACATTTTTGTTTTGCGCCTTGGTTTTTCCCTCTCCTCTCTTTCAAGAGCCAAAGCTTTATTTTTACGTTCATGTAACCACAAAAAAAAAAATAAAAAAATGAACTGGAGTATAAGTTGGCAGACAAAATAGGAGCATGGTCACACTGGCCATTGAACAGACAAAACCCAAGAAACAGAATTAACATATACCTGCTGTAAGTAAGTAAAAGCAACAGTGCATATAAATAACACCGGGTAGTTCGTAAAGACATATATATATATACACACACACACACACACACACACACACACACACACACACACACATATATATATATATATATATATATATATATGTATATATATACCGTATACACTCGAGTATAAGCCGAGATTTTCAGCCAAATTTTTGGGCTGAAAGTGCCCTTCTCGGCTTATACTCGAGTCATGATCGGCGGGTGAGGGGGAGAGAGGACTGTCGCATACTCACCTAGTCCCGGCGCTCCTGGCGCTCCCCCTGCCCGTCCCACGGTCTTCGGTGCCGCAGCTCGTCCCCTGTTCAGCGGTCACGTGGGACCGCTCATTAAAGTTATGAATATGTACTCCACTCCCATAGGGGTGGAGCCGCATATTCATTTCTCTAATGAGCGGTAACGGTGACCGCTGACAGAGGAAGAGGCTGTAGCACCCGGAGACCAGCGGTCCAGGATAAGGAGCCAGGGACGCCGGGAACAGGTAAGTATGTCATAGTTACCTGTCCGCGTTCCACACGCCGGGCGCCGCTCTGTCTTCCCGCCCTCTTGCTCTGACTGTTCAGGTCAGAGGGCGCGATGACGTACTAGTGTGCGCACCGCCCTCTGCCTGAACAGTCAGTGTGGAGAGGCGCCGAGACAGGACGCTGAGGAGCTGCAAGCAAGAGAGGTGAGTATGTCGTTGCTTTTTTTTTTATTGCAGCAGCAGCAGCATTATAGATGGGGCACAGCTTTCTATGGCACATCTATAGGGGAACAATGAACGGTGCAGAGCATTGTATATGGGGCACAGCTTTATACAGCACATCTATGGGGCAACAATGAACGGTGCAGAGCATTGTATATGGGGCACAGCTTTCTATGGCACATCTATGGGGCAACAATGAACGGTGCAGAGCATTGTATATGGGGCACAGCTTTCTATGGCACATCTATGGGGCCATAATGAACAGTGCAGAGCATTCTATATGGCACAGCTTTATGTGGAGCATCTATGGGGCCATAATGAACGGTGCAGAGCATTATATGTGGCACAGCTTTATGTGGAGCATCTATGGGGCCATAATGAACGGTGCAGAGCATTATATGTGGCACAGCTTTATATAGAGCATCTATGGAGCCATAATGAACGGTGCAGAGCATTCTATATGGCACAGCTTTATGTGGAGCATCTATGGGGCCATAATGAATGGTGCAGAGCATTATATGTGGCACAGCTTTATGTGGAGCATCTATGGGGCCATAATGAACGGTGCAGAGCATTATATGTGGCACAGCTTTATATGGAGCATCTATGGGGCCATAATGAACGGTGCAGAGCATTCTATATGGCACAGCTTTATGTGGAGCATCTATGGGGCCATAATGAATGGTGCAGAGCATTATATGTGGCACAGCTTTATGTGGAGCATCTATGGGGCCATAATGAATGGTGCAGAGCATTATATGTGGCACAGCTTTATATGGAGCATCTATGGGGCCATAATGAACGGTATGGAGCATCTATTTTTATTTTTGAAATTCAACGGTGGCTGCTGCATTTTCCACCCTAGGCTTATACTCGAGTCAATAAGTTTTCCCAGTTTTTTGTGGCAAAATTAGGGGGGTCGGCTAATACTCGGGTCGGCTTATACTCGAGTATATACGGTATGTATATACATAGAAAATTCAAAAAAATATATACTATATAAACATATATATATATATATACACAGTGGGGCAAAAAAGTATTTAGTCAGTCAGCAATAGTGCAAGTTCCACCACTTAAAAAGATGAGAGGCGTCTGTAATTTACATCATAGGTAGACCTCAACTATGGAAGAGAAACTGAGACAAAAAAATCCAGAAAATCACATTGTCTGTTTTTTTAGCATTTTATTTGCATATTATGGTGGAAAATAAGTGTTTGGTCAGAAACAAACAATCAAGATTTCTGGCTCTCACAGACCTGTAACTTCTTCTTTAAGAGTCTCCTCTTTCCTCCACTCATTACCTGTAGTAATGGCACCTGTTTAAACTTGTTATCAGTATAAAAAGACACCTGTGCACACCCTCAAACAGTCTGACTCCAAACTCCACTATGGTGAAGACCAAAGAGCTGTCAAAGGACACCAGAAACAAAATTGTAGCCCTGCACCAGGCTGGGAAGACTGAATCTGCAATAGCCAACCAGCTTGGAGTGAAGAAATCAACAGTGGGAGCAATAATTAGAAAATGGAAGACATTCAAGACCACTGATAATCTCCCTCGATCTGGGGCTCCACGCAAAATCCCACCCCGTGGGGTCAGAATGATCACAAGAACGGTGAGCAAAAATCCCAGAACCACGCGGGGGGACCTAGTGAATGAACTGCAGAGAGCTGGGACCAATGTAACAAGGCCTACCATAAGTAACATACTACGCCACCATGGACTCAGATCCTGCAGTGCCAGACGTGTCCCACTGCTTAAGCCAGTACATGTCCGGGCCCGTCTGAAGTTTGCTAGAGAGCATTTGGATGATCCAGAGGAGTTTTGGGAGAATGTCCTATGGTCTGATGAAACCAAACTGGAACTGTTTGGTAGAAACACAACTTGTCGTGTTTGGAGGAAAAAGAATACTGAGTTGCATCCATCAAACACCATACCTACTGTAAAGCATGGTGGTGGAAACATCATGCTTTGGGGCTGTTTCTCTGCAAAGGGGCCAGGACGACTGATCCGGGTACATGAAAGAATGAATGGGGCCATGTATTGTGAGATTTTGAGTGCAAACCTCCTTCCATCAGCAAGGGCATTGAAGATGAAACGTGGCTGGGTCTTTCAACATGACAATGATCCAAAGCACACCGCCAGGGCAACGAAGGAGTGGCTTCGTAAGAAGCATTTCAAGGTCCTGGAGTGGCCTAGCCAGTCTCCAGATCTCAACCCTATAGAAAACCTTTGGAGGGAGTTGAAAGTCCGTGTTGCCAAGCGAAAAGCCAAAAACATCACTGCTCTAGAGGAGATCTGCATGGAGGAATGGGCCAACATACCAACAACAGTGTGTGGCAACCTTGTGAAGACTTACAGAAAACGTTTGACCTCTGTCATTGCCAACAAAGGATATATTACAAAGTATTGAGATGAAATTTTGTTTCTGACCAAATACTTATTTTCCACCATAATATGCAAATAAAATGGTAAAAAAACAGACAATGTGATTTTCTGGATTTTTTTTGTCTCAGTTTGTCTCCCATAGTTGAGGTCTACCTATGATGTAAATTACAGACGCCTCTCATCTTTTTAAGTGGTGGAACTTGCACTATTGCTGACTGACTAAATACTTTTTTGCCCCACTGTATATACACACACACACATATCTAATATGTAAAGCTGTGTGTGTGTGTGTGTGTGTGTGTGTGTGTGTGTGTGTGTGCGTGCGTGCGTGCGTGCGTGCGTGCGTGCGTGCGTGTGCGCGCGCGCGTGTGTGCGTGTGTGTGTGTGTGTGTGTGTGTGCGTGTATGTCCGGAATTGGCATCTGCACCGTTGCAGCTACAGCAACAAAATTTTGCCCAGTCACACGTCTGGACCCCTAGAGCGTCATAGGCTATGTTTTGAGGCGAAATTAACCCCGCGCGTTCCAATTCACCATACAATTTTGCCCCTATCTACATAATGTGGAAAAAGTGAAAGAAAAAGTGTTGGAGGCAAATTGACAGCTGCCAGATGTGAACAAGGGGGACTTAAAGAGTGAGAGTGATGGCGCCAAAGAGTATATACCGTACAGTTGCTAAGGTGGGGCCCCGACATGGGATACTCACCACACACGGGGATATGAACACACACAAAATGCGCCACACACTACCACGTGCTTGAACACATATACCACCCTCAGCACACATTTCACCACACATTCACCAACCTCGCCACATAAAAGTTCGAAACACAAAAGTCACCGCTCAAAAATCACCACGCGCAAAACTCGCCACATGCAAAACTAGGCTCACGCAAAACTCGCCACATGTGCAAAACTCACCTCATGGAAAACTCACCACACGCAAAACTTGCACACGCGGAAAAATTGCCACATGCACAAAAGTTGCAACACATGCAAAAGTTGCCTCACACAAAACTTGCACATACTCAAAATGCACCACACATAAAACTCGCCACGCACAAAACTCGCCATGCGCAAAACTTACTGCACACAACTTGCTACACTAACCTGTCACATGCAATTCGACACACAAAAAGTTGCTACATGCATGTCGCCACACAAAACTCATCTCACAAAAGTCGCTACATGCATGTAGCCACATGCAACTCAACACACACAACTTGACACATGAAACTCGCCCTAAAACACACACAAGTCTGGTATTATCCTTCAAAAATAAAAATCTGATTAATAAGCAGACAAACTACAAGAGCAACAAATGTACCATATAGGAAATACGGCAGCTGTCAGTCACATGACCTGTCTATTATGTGTATGTTTGAGCTAATATATACTGCCCGGGGGGGGGCTTCCTGTTGGCTGGGGACTTATCAGGCTGCCAATTTAGCTTACAAATACTGAGGTAAAAATACTGACCAAATAACGTGTGAATGCGGTCTAATACAGGAGATGACATACAGATATATACTATATACAGGAGAGATGACACACAGGTATATACTATATACAGAAGGAGATGACATACAGGTATATACTATATACAGGAGGAGATGACAGATATATACTATATACAGGAGGAGATGACTTACAGGTATATACTATATATAGGAGATGACACACGTATATACTATATACAGGAGGAGAAGACATGCAGGTATATACTATATAAAAGAGGAGATGACACATAGGTATATAGAGGAGATGACATACAGCAGGTATATACTAAATACAGGAGAGATGAAATACAGGTATATACTATATACAGGAGATGACATACAGGTATATACTGTATATAGGAGATGACATACAGGTATATAGTATATACAGAAGAGATGACATAATAATAATAATCTTTATTTTTATATAGCGCTAACATATTACGCAGCGCTTTACAGTTTGTACACATTATCATCGCTGTCCCTGATGGGGCTCACAATCTAAATTCCCTATCAGTATGTCTTTGGAATGTGGGAGGAAACTGGAGTGCCCAGAGGCACGCAAACACGCAAACACGGAGAGAACATACAAACTCTTTGCAGATGTTGTCCAAGGTGGGATTAGAACCCAGGACTCCAGCACTGCAAGGCTGCTGTGCTAACCACTGCGCCACCGTGCTGCAGGTATATACAGGAGGAGATGATACATAGGTATATACAATATACAGGAGGAGATGACATACAGCAGGTATATACTATTTACAGGGGAGATGACATACAGGTATATACTACATAAAGGAGATGGCATGCAGGTGTATACTATATATAAGGGACATGACAAACATGTATATACTGAGGGGAAATGAGGTGTGAGGTGAAAATGAAAAGGTGAGTGCAAAATGAGAGGAGTGAGGGAAAATAGTGGATTGATCGGAAAATGACAGATGTGAGGTCGAAATGGCAAGTGTTAGGGGGGAATGAGAGGAGTGAGGGGGAAAATAAGAGATGTGAGGGGGAAAATGAGAGATGTGAGGGGGAAAATGAGAGGCGTGGTTGGAAAATAAGAAGTGAGGTGCTATAGCTAACCACAGATATTTACTATGCCCAGGCAACGTCGGGCTCTTCATTATATATATATTAAATATTATATATATATATATATATATATATATATATATATATATATATATATATATATATATACATATACACACATATACACACACACTGTATATATATATATATATATATATATATATATATATATATATATATATATATATATATATTATATATACATACACACACACACACACAATATATATATACATTTATAGTGTGCGTGTGGGTGAGAATGTGTATGTATGCATGCATGCATGTATATATATATATATAAGTATAATGGGTTTTTTTCTTTTATACATTACATAACAATGGTAGTACAGTGGACAAATATATGCCAGGATGGGGCACCGGATAGTTACGCCACTGAGGTCACACTATACATCTTTGCAATAAAGCTATAGTGTGCGAAATGAATAGGGAAAATTTGGGTAGAAAATATTTTGGCATGGTGGGGGGGCCCCATTTGAAAGTTCGCATCGGGGCCCATAACTTTGTAGTTACGCCACTGGTTTAGAACCTAATATATTAAAAAAAAAAAAAGAAGCTTTTCTCTGAGAACCGTAACTTTTATATTTTTCTGTCGATTGAGCAGTTTGAGGGCTTGAATCCCATGAATTATCGATAAGAATGTTTTGGGCTGCATACGACATTTTGAACACTTTTTATTTATTTATTTATTTATTTATTTATTTTTTAAGAGAGGCACAGCAACTGAAAAAACGGTAATTTGTGTGTTTTATCTTTATTTTCAGCAGTTATTGCACATTTTATATATGGTAACTTTATATTTTGATAGGTTGAACTTTTTCAGTAATTGTTTTGAATGAGTTAAAGGATGTAAATTTTATTACTATAGCGCCATTTATTCCATGGTACTTTACATGTGAAAAGGGGTATACATAATAAAAACAAATACAATAATCTTTAACTAAACAAGTCACCGATTGACAGAGGAGGAGCGAGGTCCCTGCCCGCGAGGGCTCAGTCTACAAGGGATGGGTGAGAATACAGTAGGTGAGGAGAGAGCTGGTTGTGCAGTGGTGTGGTGGAACGAGTGATACTGTAGGTTGTATTCTTACCGGAAGAGATAGGTCTCCATCCTTTTGAAGGTTTCCATGATAGGAAAAATTTTGTATGCGATTGTGGGAAGAGGCGTTAAGAGTAGAGAAGGAGATCTTGTGAGGGTCAGAGGTTGCGTGCAGGTAAGTAACAGGAGACGAGGTCACAGATGTATGGAGGAGTCATGTTGTGGATGGCTTTGTATGTCATGGTAAGGGTTTCGAACTGGAGTCTCTGGGCAATGAGGAGCCAGGGGAATAGCGGGGGGACAGGTGGACAGGCATCGGAGTTTAGCATAAATTGGAGGGGTGCGAGAGTGTTAAAAGTGAGGCCACAGAGCAGGAGGTTGCAGCAGTCAAGGAGGGGAATGATGAGGGCATGCACTAGTGTTTCTGAAGATTCTTAATTAAGGAATATGCAGGTCCAGGAAATATTTTTGAGTTGGAGTTGACTGGAAGTGGAAAGGGCTTGGATATGTGGTTTGAAGGAGGGAGCAGAGTCAACATTTACCCAGAGGCAGCGAGCTTGCGGGACTGGGGAGAGTGACCAGCCATTGACATTGATGGATAGGTGTGTTGGGGAGGTTGAGCGAGATGTGGGAAAGATGGTGAATTCTGTTTTATCCATTTTAAGTTTTAGAAGGACAAAATAGCAGACAGACATTGTGGGATTCTGGTTAGTAAAGAGGCGATATCAGGTCCAGAGAGGTAGATCTGTGTGTGTGTCATCAACATAGAAGTGATACTGAAAGCCGTGAGACTCCATGAGCTGTCCCAGGCTGAAGATGAAGATTGAGAAGAGCAGGGGTCCATGCATCTCTATCCTTAAAATAAAATGGTCAGTAACAAGAAAAAGATTTAGTAAATGAGCAGTCACTCCCAATTTACAACATAAATGAAAATAGGAGATATAAATAGATTCTTAGGGTTTTGTTCTAAGCCTTCCTCCTTTCCTTCCTGTGTAAAGCTTCAAATCTATTTATATTATGATGAATATAATTATTAATTGCTGCATCTGTCAGAGGCAAATCTGCCAAAAACAGGAGAAAAACCACATCACAAACCACAGAAGCCCGTCACTGAAGTTAATCCGTAATTAAATTGTGTCTTTGTAATAAAGGATCTCCTCAATATATTCCACTTAAAAGGCAAAATAAAATGTGACAAGTTTTTTGTATGCATCTGTAACCCCCAATGCTTGGCTACAGTGTACATGCGCCTGCAAAATAATTCAATACTACGGGAGGGCTGGCCTTGTCCATATATTTTTAGATTAGTGTCATGGTGCTAGGCCTGTATTGTATCTTCCTAGAAAAGGCACCATTTATGTCATAATCTTTACCCCACATCATAGATCAGCCTCATTGAAATAAAATACAAGGAATAAGAAAAGGGTCTTGCCAGAATTCCAACTAAGTCAACTATAATTTCTCTTTTGCCTCCACTTCTCCATCTGCCGGAAAGCTCAATGCTTAGATCTCAATATTTATGACTCGCTACAAGTTTTTCTTAAAAAGTGCCACTAGCATCAATCAGCAGGCTTTTTGGCAGAGGAGAACTGCAATAGACTGCTAATGATATTACAAAGGGATACCATACAGACTTAAGATGTTCCTACTGACTTTTTGAGGTATGGAGGTCATTGACACTTACGTCTGATTCACAATTAAGCCAGTCTTTAAAACAATCACCTTTCTTCAAAAAGTTGTGTAATGCAAGCCCTTTTTTCTACCTTCACCTGGCTTCATATTATTGTTTTTAACTTCAACAATCTGTCAAGTATTGAGTGCATTTACTTAACATACATTTTCAGTAGGCCAACATTTCAGATTTTAAAATCATTTTTCAAGCTGGTGTTATAAAGTATTCTAATTTACTGAGATAATGACTATTGGGTTTTCATTGGCAGTAAGCCATAATCATCAATATTAACAGAAATAAACACTTGAAATACATCACTGTTTGTAATGACTCATTATATGAGTTTCACTTATTGTATTGAAGAACTGCAATAAATTCACTTTTAGATGATATTCTAATTTTGTGAGAAGCTCAAAAACCGCTAAATCCTCGCAGCACACAGTGCGTGTGCTGGGAGAAGGGGGGAGTGAGTCTCAAGTCTCCAGTCAGACAGAGAGACTACAGACCTGTCAATTTAGTTCAGTCAACCCCGTTAAAACTAATACTTTGCTGGAGTACCTTTTGAATTTATGATAACATTCATGGGATCACAGATACCAAAGGAAACCCCATACAAATACAAACCAATAAAGACTAGACTCTTTTGGAGAATAAAGGGCAATAAAGGGCACAGTGTTTATTAATGGGTTACCTAATAATTAACCATTCAAATCATAAAACTAATAAAATTACATATTTAAAAAGGAGACAATGACCACCCAGCACACAGCTGGGCAACAACCCAACTAAAAAACACTGTGACTACCAAAAAGATCGAAGCGAGGGCGGGCGAGCTACTCCCATCTGCTTCACCTTTTAGCACTGACACCTCTGACATGAAGATATATTATAGGGGGAGATAAAAGAGCAACAAAGTTACATGTACTAAACACTACCCTTATTACCCCCTTACTGCCATTGGACGTACTATTACGCCGATGGCAGTATCCCCAGCTTTGATGTGGGTTCTGGTGGTGATCCCACCTCAAAGCCGGGACACGTCAGCTGTTTTGAACAGCTGACATGTGCCAGCAATAGGCACAGGTAAAATCACGATCCACCCCTGCCTATTAACTAGTTAAATACCACTGTCAAACTGACAGTGGCATTTAACCATCCGGCCGGAAATGCGCGCACCGGTGACCCCCATCACATGATCGGGGGTCATCGCAGCATCGGCATGACAACCAGAGGTCTCCTTGAGACCTCTATGGTTGTTGATGCCGGATTGCTGTGAGTGCCACACTGTGGTTGGCGCTCATAGCAATTCTGCTACATAGAGGCGATCTGAGCATTTGGGGGGTTCAGTCTGTGAAATTACCAAGCATGAATGTGCATCTACACATTGCATGTGCTGTATTACCAAATTATGTTCTGGCTCATTTCTTTGGTTTTGATAAGATTTTATGTAGATTGGAAGGGGAGAAGAAGGGAGGAGTTAAAGGCATAGCCCCTACCTCTTCCTCCCCCCTTCATAAAATCTTATCAGTACTCAATGTCATCTCCTACCTCAATAATGTAACAATCTGTCTCAATAAATACAGATGTTGACCTGTGAGTTCAGAATTTTGAAAATGAATAAGTCCAGTAGGATAAAGAAGAATATTTATCTGATAAGATATATTATAACATTGCTTATTTTCATGTGCACTATTGATTTATGAAATAAAAATTAAAAGGGGGGCTACTCTAAGTTGTGAATTTTCATTGCTGATGACAGAACTAATTGACCAATTTTTGCAAAACATTCTTTACTTTACTCGGAAGTACAATACACTAGTATTCTAAAAACATGGGCCATGAGACAAACCTTCCTCCTCCTAAAAATATTATATAGTATAATATTAATATTACCGTACATACTCGAGTATAAGCTAAGATTTTCAGCTCATTTTTTTAGGCTAAAAGTGCTCCTCGGCTTATACTCGAGTCATTGTCCCAGGGGGTCAGTGGGGGAGGGGGAGCGGCGGCTGTCACATCATACTCACCGCTCCCGGCGCGGTATCTGCACTTCCCTGCTTCTCTGATGGTTTCTGGCACCAGCAGCTTGTTCCTTTGTTCAGCGGTCACATGGTACCGCTCATTAAAGTAATGAATATGGACGCGCCTCCACTCCCATAGGTGTGGCGCGCATATTCATTACTTAATTGAGCTGTGCCATGTGACCGCTGAACAAAGGAATAAGCTGCTGGCGCTAGAGACCATCGGAGAAGCAGGGACCGCGCCAGGATGGGGCGAGTATGACGGGGGAGGGTGAGCCCTGCGATATTCACCTGTCCCCGTTCCACCGCCGGGGTCTGTCTTCCACATCCTCTGACTGTGACGTTCAGGTCAGAGGGTGCAATGACGTGTTTAGTGTGCAGCGGAATGGGGACAGGTGAAAATCACAAGTGCCGGGGGCCTGAGCCAGCGGCGACTCCCGCACCTGACCCCCATAGTGCACCGGTGTCCCGCCTGCTCAGGACCCCGGCCCCCTTTTTTTTTTTTAATAATCATAGCATATGGGGCATATTATTCCATGGGGCATATTATTCTATGGAGCATCTTATGGGGCCATCAACCTTTGTGCAGCATTATATGGGGCATAATACTCTATGGAGCATCTTATGGGGCCATCATTAACCTTTCATGCAGCATTATATGGGGCCTATTTTAATATGGAGCATCTTATGTGGCCCTTCATGATCTGTATGGAACATTATATGGGGCTCCTGATTCAATATGGATATTCAATAACCTGTAACCTACTGATGTCTCAATTAATTTTACTTTTATTGGTATCTATTTTTACTTTTGAAATTTACCGGTAGCTGCTGCATTTTCCACCCTAGGCTTATACTCGAGTCAATAAGTTTTCCCAGTTTTTGTGACAAAATTAGGGGTCTCTGCTTATACTCGAGTATACACGGTACATTATATAATACATTCATTAATAATACACACTATATATTGTGGCGGTTTTAGCTCTCTGGTAGCTGTGTGGATACCTTTATTGTCCTTCATATACTTTACAGCTCCAAAACAGAAACAGCCTTTCTTCAGTACATATATAAAAAAAAGACCCTTTTCGCTGGCAAATGCACATGTTCCTAAATCCCAGACACAAAATCCAGTATGTATATGTATATATGTAAAGTGTGTGTGTGCGTGTGTGTGCGCGTGCACGTGCGTGCATGCGTGCGTGTATTACACATACATACATACATACAGGGGTTGGACAAAATAATGGAAACACCTAACGTTTTTGGCATCATAATCTTTGAATATGTGATAAACATGCGAACCGTTACATATGGTAATGTTTTGTAGTTGATTATTTGTGTTATGTGATGTGTATGTAAATTAACTGTTTGTTTTGCATAATTGTAAGAACATTGATGAGAACCTGATACCAATGGCAGACCTCTCGGATTTTCAAAGAGGCCAAATTGTTGGTGCTCGTATGTCAGGTGCTAGTGTAACAAAAAGTGCCCGAATGCTTGGTGTGTCAAGAGGTACTGTCTCCAAAGTAATGACTGCATTTGAAAGAGAAGGAAAAATGTCCGCAGCAAAGCACAGATCCGGCCGAAAGTCAAAGTTGACAGAGAGACCGTCGGACTCTAAAGCGAATTGTGAGAGAGGATCGCAAAACCACGGCTCCGAAAATCACTGCTGAGCTCAATGAACACCTACAGAACCCAGTTTCCACGAAAAATGTTCATCAGGAGCTGCACAAATCGGGATTCCACGGAAGAGCTGCAATTAGAAAACCGCTGCTCTCAATGATAAATGTTTCCAAGCGTTTAGAGTGGTGTACAAACCTCCAGAATTGGTCCCTCGAGCAGTGGAAACATGTGATATTCTCAGACGAATCTTCGTTTACCCTATTTCCGACCTCCGGCCGAGTGTACATTTGGAGACAGCCGAAAGAAGCATTCCATCCAGACTGACTTCTCCCAACCATAAAACATGGCGGAGGTTCTGTGATGATCTGGGGTGCTATTTTGTGGAGATCCGCTGGGCCAATGATATCCCTTCATGGAAGAATTAACAGCCGAGATTATTTAGGCATTTTGGGCGACCAAGTGCATCCAATGGTTCAAGCACTGTTCCTGGAGGGGAACGCCATCTTTCAGGATGACAATGCACCAATTCATACAGCTAGAATCATTAAAGCATTGCACGAGGAACATTCTAACGAAGTTGAGCATCTCATCTGGCCCCCACAATCCCCAGACCTCAACATTATTGAGCATTTATGGTCGATTTTAGAGATTCAAGTTAGACGTCAATTTCCGCCGCCATTGTCGCTCAAAGAACTGGAGGGTGTTTTAACTGCAGAATGGGCTAAAATTCCTTTGGAAACAATTCACACCTTGTATGAATCCATATCTCGGAGAATTGAGGCTGTAATCACCGCAAAACGTGGACCTACACCATATTGAACTAACTTTTGTTGATGTTTCCAGGTGTTTCCATTATTTTGTCCAACCCCTGTATATTTATTTATTACACACACATATACACGTGTGTATATCTAACTTTTATTTATTTTTTTTTAAATGGGAACTATGACCTGCTGATATATTCTGTAGATCTCATCACGTAGATATACGTTGCATATTCTAATTCCAGTGAGTTCACTCAAGTTTTGCACACATCTGGAATTCTGATGTTATGGAGATACGGGAGTCAAAATGATTTAGTAAGCAACACAAATTTTGCAGTCTGTGTTTTGACAAAAGTGTCTTGATTTCTTTCCTTTAATTCTTACTGAGCAATATTATAATCGGCAAAAAAAGAGCTTGCACCAGAGGAAAGGAAAAAAAAAAAAAAGGTAGATAGCAACATAGATATACAAAATAAATAGAGACTTTGATGAACTAATTTATAACCTGAAGTGGTTTCTGTTGAGAAAGATGGCTGCCACCAAAATGAGCAAGCAACAACTCAATTGAGCGTGTGTATATATATATATATATATATATATATATATATATATATATATATATATATATATATATATATATATATAGATAGATAGATAGATAGATAGATAGTGAAAAAATTGGAACAGCATCAAATTACTACCTTACAAGGCATGCAGAGCTCTTCCGACCAGCAATCCAATGGTCAAAAAGTAATATACTCAAAAAAAAGGAAAAGCAGCACAAAATAATTGAAAAAAGTGGACTTTAATGCCTGAACGGCGTGGCAACGTTTCGGATGTGACAAAGGATAACACATCTGAAACGTTGCCACGCCGTTCAGGCATTAAAGTCCACTTTTTTTCAATTATTTTGTGCTGCTTTTCCTTTTTTTTAATATATATATATATATATATATATATATATATATATATATATATATATATATATATATATATATATATATATATATATATATATATATAATCCAGAATTTAAAAAAAAAAAAAAAATGCATGTGTTGTGGCTGTCTACCGCCACAATACATGCAGCCGCTGGGACTGGAATGTATCAGAGCAAGCCCAAGATACTCGGATAACATCTGAGCACGTTCACTCATCACTAGTAACTAACTCAAGCATCACATGTTCCACTGCTACATTAGATAAAGGTTTTTCGCTATGCAGTCTGTGAGTAGTATGGCACAAGGGGAAGGAGAGAGCCCAATTCCATCCATGTGTCACTTACTAAGCTGTGTATTGTGGTTTCAATACAAATCAGAATTTTGTGTGTGTGAAAGTGAGAGAGAGCTAGTTTTAGGTCAATTAGGATTATCATAATTATTAATATTTGCCAAATGCCAGCATAATGAGAGAGATAGAATGTTTTAAGGCATTTTTATTACTTAAAGCAACATGATCATGTTTTTTGTAGATATTGTGTATGCAAAATAGAAAAAACCTGAGACATGATCATTTTTGATCCTGGTCATGGATCAAACTCTCAGAGTCTATGGTTCCCTGAAACTCAGAATGATGAGGCTTCATGCTGTATGCTTTTCGTTGACCATTTTGTAGAAGAATCTTAAGAAAATGCATACTTTTTCATTAAAAAAAAAAAAAAAAAAAAAAGGCCAAAGTGACAGGTAAAATGAATTATAGAGGCCAGCACAAAAATAAAAAAGATTCATGTGAGTAAGTAGCAATATGGACATTCTTACCAAGGAGGCCACAATTTTAGTAATTTACACCCTTAAATAAAGTTACAGTGACGATTTGTAGTGTCAAGTCTATTTATTTTCTCTCGTTAATACCCAGACAATATCTTCAGCTATTAAAAGAAATGCATAGAGTGAATTGTCTGGAAGTTACTGGGATACCTTCCAGTAAAAATCTCATCCTACAGCCTAAACAATGAACCCCTGTTGATTGGAATTCTTAAGTTAAAAGAGCCATTTCACCGATTTACGGAGGGCTCTTCTCAAGCATCAAGCTGCACAAAGAACTGTAACAAATTAAGCTAGACTTTGATGGAGGGAGAAGAACACAGCTTCATTTCTACAATAACACCTCGCACAGCAGCACCAAGATTCTGCAAAAATTCATAAATGGGTCATTTTTCAATAAGAATTTGAGCTTAATTTTTAGATCCTACCCTACAAAGTGTATAGAGAAAGCCTCAGTATCTAGGTTCATTAAGATACAGGAAAAATATATATTTTTGTACCATGTCGGCCAGTAGACAGAAAAATATTAACATTTGAGAGTTCTCAGTGGTTAATGGCTAACTGAAAAGATTAATAGCAAGCTTTTGAGACTACTCCGGTCTCTTCATCAGGCATAGAAAAACACAAAATCTGAAGACTTGTACCATTTGAGGGCATCACAATCATGGATCAGACTTTAATCATAGAAAAATAAAACTTTCACGCTCCTGATCTATGAACTGTTCCAATATTTAGGGCACAAGGGTTTTCGCCTAGTCCCATTGATAGTTCTGCTTCAAGTCACTTGTCTTATCTATTGCATTATTCTTGTGTCCTCTTGTGCATAAATATGTGATTCTTCAGAATTTCTATTAGGCTTCTTTCACACTAGCGTCGGGCTCGTCCCGTCGCAGTGCGTCGGGCCGAGGTTACCGACGTTAGCAGTGAATGCGCCGCACAACGGGGGCAGCGGATGCATTTTTCCAGCGCATCCGCTGCCCCATTGTGAGGTGCGGGGAAGTGGGGGCGGAGTTCCGGCCGTGCATGCGCGGTCGGAAAAGGCGGACCGTCGGCAGCAAAAAACGTTACATGTAACGTTTTTTGCTCCCGGCGGACCGCCACAACACGTGTGTCAATGCGTCGCAAAGCGTCGCTAATGTTAGTCTATGGGGCAAAAACGCATCCTGCAGACAACTTTGCAGGATGCGTTTTTTCCCCTAAACGACGCATTGCGACGTATTGAAAAAAACGCCAGTGTGAAAGTAGCCTTAGTCTATGCATGATGGTGAGACTTGAGGTGTCTCGAAAGCTTGCAATTTGTTACCATCTTTTCAGTTAGCCATTAACCCCTTAGTGACGGAGCCAAATTTTTGAAATCTGACCAGTATCAATTTATGTGGTAATATCTCTGGAACACTTCAACAAATCCCAGTGATTTTGAGATTGTTTTTTCATGACACATTATACTTTATGATAATGGTAAATTTAGGTTGATATGTTTTGTGTTTATTTATAAAAAATATCAGAAATTTGAGAAAAAAAATGTTAAAAATTAGCAATTTTCAAACTTTGAATGATTATCCCTTTAATCAAGATAGTCATACCATAGCAAAATATTAATAAATAACATTTACCACATGTTGGCTTTACATCAGCACCATTTATAAAATGTTCTTTATTTTGTTAGCATTTTAGGAGGTTTAAAAATGTGGCAGTAATTTTTCATTTTTTCAAGGAAATTTACAAAATGTATTTTTTTTAGGGACCAATCCATGTTTGAAGTGCCTTTAGGGGTCCCATATATTGGGAACCCCCAAAAGTGATACTATTTTAGAAACAGCACCCCCTGACATATTGAAAACTGCAGTCAGATAGTTTATTAACCCTTTGCATTAATTCCTGAAAATCACCCAAAGTGGCATGACAGAAATGAAAATGTGTATTTTTACCACCTAAATGCCGCTAACTTCTGAACAGATTACTACAGCCGGCAAACTCTAAGGCCGCTATTTGGTCATGAATTCCCACGGCAAACATCAGCACCACACAATCATGATCTGAGGGCACCAATTTGGTTAAAGAGGAAGCCCTCACACTCTGTTAACCATTTATAATGAAGTAGTCACTATTGACAGCAGCATCTAAGGGGTTGAACAGATTTGGACGGTGCAAACACTGATCGTGGCTTATACAGCAATTAGCCAACTATAGTGGACAGTGGACAGCTGCTGGATTGTCACCTGTATGGGGAGGCTATTCTCTTATATCTCAGGTCAGTTAAAAGACGTATTGGCTGTCATTAAGGGGTTAAAGGTATCAACCATTGAGGACTCAAATTTAATTTTTTTTTTTTTGGTTTATTAAAGAGTTTTCACCAATCGACAAAATCAACTGATTGCTGATAAGAGTTGTGCACACCTTTTATTTATATGGCTTGACAAATGTCCCGCGTGGTCGAAACATCGCATTTAAATTTTGTGTGTACCAATAAAGCAACCTAAGGAGGATGTCTTGTGCCTAAACCCAACATTGTTTAAACAAAAAAAAAAAAAAAACAGGGCTGTGCCTGGTATGCATAAATTATGTCCTTACAAAAGAGAAAAAGAATAGACACCACTTGATGTGAAGTATGTTCTGAAAGGAAAATCCCAGTCTACTGTATTTTGCCCACCTGGCTGAGGCACAACTCTCAAAAGTGTGTCAGATGACACTGAGTAGCTGCCATCGACTTCCATGGCACAGATAACATTGACTCTAGATCCAAACAACCAAATAGGTATAAAAAGTCGGTCTTTGAGATAGACCCTATAAGCAGCTAACAATCTGGGTGCTGAGGGTCAGATATTCCCCTCGATGCCGTATTATTACGAAGGACAATCCATCAAATTTAAAGAAGAAAAAAATGCAAACACAAATCGACTAAATTAATCCATAGGCAAAAAAAGAGACTTTATAAAAAAAAAAAAAATGCCTATAAACAATAGCACACGTCAAATTTTTTCGTCTAATTTACTCTAGTGGATCTATCATCAGATTTCACAATTTTAGCTGCACACTTTATTAAATTGACCTGAAGGTACGGATGCATTTTAATTTGAAAACTTATGTCAGAATTGCTGTATAATAAAAATGTCAATCAAGGAATTCAACAGCACACAGTGTGCACTACAAAGTATGCAAAACATTGAATATAAGACATGTAAACTGCATTACTGCTCTATAGAGTATACTTATAAAATAAAGGTATTTGGCACACAAATTTCATGTGCTCACCAGCCTCAAAAGAGGTGAGACCCTTATTTCATAGAATTGGTATGCCTTGCCAGGCCAAAAAAACAAAACAAAACAACAAATTTACAGGGCAGGATTCAACTAAAAGCGGCCGTAGGACTCCGATCCAATTGTATTGACACGATTTTCATCAGAGTCGGATCAGTGTGTAGATCAGGCATAGAACAGACATTTATAAAACATTTCATAACTTTCCCAAATTCTTATGAAAAAATATTCAGGACATACTGCATTTAAATACTGTACCCAATTATATACAATTTTAGGATTCGGAGTTGGTACATTTAATACCGACACCACCAAAATGGACACATTCTCCACAGCCCTGTCGGTGGGTGCCTCCATATTTGGCTGAGGACTCCGCTCATCAGTCTAAAGCCATTCTAAATTAGCATGGAATCCTACCTGCCCTTTAAGTTTGTAGGCTTTTGGCCCAGGAGAGGCATGTCTGATATAAATAGTTAGGACCCAATTAGCAAAAGGTATCAAGTCTTTTGGGCACACATGAATTAGACAAAATGTCTAAGTATACTGCTCAAAAAAATAAAGGGAACACTAAAATCTCACATCCTAGATATCATTGCATGAAACATTCCAGATGCAAATGTTTATTCATTACATAGTGGAATGTGTTGAGAACAATAAAACCTAAAAATTATCAACGTAAATCACAACTAAAATCCCACGGAGGGCAGGAGTTGTAATGATGCTCAAAATCAAAGTGGAAAATGAAGTTACAGGCTGCTCCAACTTCAGTGGAAATGCCTAAAGACAAGGAAATGAGGCTCAGTAGTGTGTGTGGCCTCCACGTGCCTGTATGACCTCCCTACAATGCCTGGGCATGCTCCTGATGAGGCGGCGGATGGTCTCCTTAGGTATCTCCTCCCAGACCTGGACTAAAGCATCCGCCAACTCCTGGACAGTCTGTGGTGCAACGTGACGTTGGTGGATGGTGCGAGACCTGAAGTCCCAGATGTGTTCAATCGGATTCAGGTGTGGGGAACGAGCGGGCCAGTCCATAGCTTCAATGCCTTCATCTTGCAGGAACTGCTGACACACTCCAGCCACATGAGGTCTGGCATTGTCCTGCATTAGGAGGAACCCAGGGCCAGCCGCACCAGCATATGGTCTCACAAGGGGTCTGAGGATCTCATCTCGGTACCTAATGGCAGTCCGGCTACCTCTGGCGAGCACATGGAGCGCTGTGCGGCCCTCCAAAGAAATGCCACCCCACACCATTACTGACCCACTGCCAAACCGGTCATGCTGAAGGATGTTGCAGGCAGCAGATCGCTCTCCACGGCGTCTCCAGACTCTGTCACATTTGCTCAGTGTGAACCTGCTTTCATCTGTGAAGAGCACAGGGCGCCAGTGGCGAATTTGCCAATCCAGGGGTTCTGTGGCAAATGCCACAAAAACGTCCTGCACAGTGTTGGGCTGTGGGCACAACTCCCATCTGTGGACATCGGGCACTCAGACCATCCTCATAGAGTCGGTTTCTAACCGTTTGTGCAAACACATGCACATTTGTGGCCTGCAGGAGGTCATTATGTAGGGCTCTGGCAGTGCTCCTTCTGTTCCTCCTTGCACAAAGGCTGAGGTAGCGGTCCTGCTGCTGGGTTGTTGCCCTCCTACGGCCCCCTCCACGTCTCCTGGTATACTTGCCTGTCTCCTGGTAGCGCCTCCAGCCTCTGGACACTACGCTGACCGTCACAGCAAACCTTCTTGCCACAGCTCGCATTGATGTGCCATCCTGGATGAGCTGCACTACCTGACTTGTGTGGGTTGTAGAGTCCGTCTCATGCTACCACGAGTGTGATTGCACAACCAACATTCAAAAGTGACCAAAACATCAGCCAGAAAGCATTGGTACTGAGATGTGGTCTGTGGTCCCCACCTGCAGAACCACTCCTTTATTGAGTGTGTCTTGATAATTGCCAATAATTTCCATCTGTTGTCTATTCCATTTGCACAACAGCATGTGAAATTGATTGTCAATCAGTGTTGCTTCCTAAGTGGACAGTTTGATTTCACAGAAGTTTGATTTACTTGGAGATATATTCTGTTGTTTAAGTGTTCCCTTTATTTTTATTTTTTTGAGCAGTGTATATTCAACACTAAACAAAAATATAAACACAACACTTGTTTTTGCTTTCATTTTTCTTGAGCTGAACTTTATGTACACAAAAAGACTTTTATTCTCAAATATTGTTCACAAATTTGTGTAAATCTGTGTAAGTGAGCACTTCTCCTTTGCCGAGATAATCCATCCACCTCACAGGTGTGGCATATCCGGACGCTGATTAGACGGCATGATTACTGCACAGGTGAGCCTTAGGCTGGCCACTCTAAAATGTGCAGTTTTATCACATAGCACAATGCCACAGTTTTGCAGGAGCGTGCAATTGGCATGCTGACTGCAGGAATGTCCACCAGAACTGTTGCCTGGTGGAAGTGGGGCAGGACAGGGTGTGTGGATGGGGATGGGACGCTACAGCTCATCCAATCCATCATTGGCATTTCCTGCACCATAAATCTCACTCCAAACTATGACTGGAGTAAGATTTCTGGCTTGGCGCATGCCACTCATCATATGCTCCAGATTCATGAGGAGGTGTGCACCTCTTCTTGAATCAGGAGCATTTGACTCCAACATGCCCCTTCATCAAGACCAGTGAGAACACCAGTTTTGAAGAATCATGAGCATAGCCAGCAGTTTTTCCCTCTACAGTCTCTAAGAGACACACATGCACACTACCTGAAATGTCAGTTACTTTTTCCATCTACACCAATCTGAGCAGACTAACTTCACTAGACATAAGCATTGAAAACTTTCATGCATAGTATATGAACATAAAGAGAGACCACATAGCTTCTACAAGGTATAGTGTGAGGAACGCCATATTTTGCTTATGTTTTATTCACACTGTGTTTATGTCAAATACTCAGTGTATGAGCCCAAAATATTCCACCTAATGTGTTGAATATATACATTCACAGGCCCCCATTCATCTGATCGATATTTAAAAAAACAAACAAAAAAAAACAAACAGCTTTTGCCACCTGGTTTTAAACGGTGTATTAAAGCTGTCCTTTTCAATGGATCGTTACATTGCATTCCTTCCTTCCTCAATATATATTTATATCATACCGTACTTTGTGGTATGTACATGTTCGAAAGTCCTGATAATGTGCATTTTTGATGAAAGGCTGGAACATGATTTGAGCAGAGCCTTAGATTATTGCAGCAAAGCAACTTTAGAATGTATGTAGGTCACGAGTTGGTGCAGGGATGTCAGTTTCGCTCACGCAGCGTGCATATCACTACTGTCGCAGGAACAGGAAGGATGACAGGTCTTCAGCTTGTAGTTAAACATTCCAAATCATAAAGAAGGTCAGAAGTTACACACTCTGGGGTGTCTACAGTGATTTCAAACTGCTTACAATAAAATACAAAGAGAGAACTGCAGATTCTTTATTAGCCTCCAAAACAACAGGGCTGAACGATTATCCAGAGACACCTCGACAATTTAAGGAAACATTAAACCTAGAAACGAATAATCACATTTATCAAGAAACTAGACATAGGCCCGATGCTATTGCATTGGGAGTGCGGTGAAATGAACATCCCCCTGGCGCGCAGCCAATGAGCGGTGCAGGATTCCTTTTCCCTGCCCCGCCGGCTGAGCGATGCCGCTCGGGATTTGAATCCCTGCCAAAGCCGCACGGCCAGGGGCGGTTCAGCCAATGAGCAGTGCCGCGAGGCTTTGGCGGGAGATTTGAATGCCGCATGGCACCGCTCATTGCGGTGCCGTGCGGGATTTGAATCCCCCGCCAAGCCTCAGCCGGCGGGCGGTTCAGCCAATGAGCGGAGTCGCCCGGCTTTGGCAGGGGATTTGAATCCCGCGGCGCTCAGCCAATGAGCAATATCCCGCGGCTTGGCAGGGGATACAAATTCTGTGCGGCAACGCTCATTGGCTCAGCCGGCGGGCGGCTCAGCCAATGAGTGGTGCAGCGCAGCTTGGCGAGGATATGAATCCCGGCCGCCATATCGGAATACCCATAATTTGGGTGTTCCAATATGGCGGTCGGTGTAATTCAATTGCTGGCAATGCTCATCTCACCGGCTGCGTCGCCGCTGACCTCCCTGCGGTGGGAGATGAGCCGTGGCTACCGTCGGGAGATCAGTGGCTAGTGGTGCCGTTATTGTCACAGCTGCGGTGGATTGTGGGATAGCGACACAATCGTCGGAAGCTGTGACAGAGCCGATTGGCAATTATATATTAGATTATTGAAAAAAAGGGAAAAAAATGGCATGTGGTCCCCCTTTATTTTATAGCCAGAAAGGCTAAGCAGACAGCTGCAGGCTGATATTCATAGCCTAGAGAGGGGCCATGGATATTTGCCCCCCCCCCCGGCTACAAATACCAGCCCGCAGCCGCCCCAGAAATAGCGCATCTGTAAGATGCGCCAATTCCGGCATTTAGCCGCTCTCTTCCCATTTCCGTGTAGCAGTGGGATATGGGATAATAAGGGGTTAATGTCACCTTTCTATTGTAAGGTGACATTAAGCCCGGTTAATAATGGAGAGGCGTCAATAAGACGCCTATCCATTACTAATCCTATAGTACTGAAAGAGTTTAAAAAAAAAAAAAAAAAAAGACACAGCCAGAAAAAAGTGATTTAATATTCTTAATTTCACCATACTTATAAACACGCCTAATTCCTGCGACGCCCTCGATCGCCTGGAAAAAATTAATAAACCAACCGTATACTCCCTTTCCGCCGTAATCCAATTAATAACGAATGTCCCACGACGATCTCCCCTATAGAACAGTGACATCGGGTGATGTCACTGCTCTGTAGGGCCTCCCAGTGATGAACTGACAGGAGACAATGGCTCCTCCTGCAGTGCATCACTGAAGAGGTTACCTGAGTTTAGGCTCTCACTTTATGGCAAAGCTGCGTGGGAATTTTCAAACACAGCAGTGCAACAAGTAAGAGTATAAACTATACTTACAGCAGCGGAGGGATACAGTGCGGAAGGATACCTTACGTCATTGTATCACCGGAGCCCCTGGAGAGCGGTTGCATGAGCTCCGTACATGCGGAGCCCACATCTTTCCCAAAATATGTCAGCTGACTTGAACAGCTGACATGTGCCCCTAACAGCCGATGATGGAATCGCGATACACCCGCGGCTGTAAACCTGTTAAATGCCGCTGTCAATCTCCGACAGCGGCATTTAGTGTGATTGCGCCAGAAGCGCATCACTAATCCCGTCCATGTTATATGACCGCGGGTCACTGATGGGTTGGCATGACAACTCGGGGTCTGCAGGAGACCCCTGTAATTGTCATTGCCGGTTCACTATGAGCGCTCATAGCAGGTGAGATTTCTGCTACATAGAGCATGGCTGAAGCCCTGCTGTGTGCAGCACAGGCGATCGGAAGATAGCAGCTCCTAGTTTTTCATTGAGACTATTGAAGCAAGTGAAAAAAAAAAAAAGTGTTTATAAAAACTTTTTTTTAATATTTCAAAAGTTCAAATCACACCCCATTCAAAATAAAAAAAATGAAAAAAATATTTGGTATCGCCGTGTTCAGAATTGCCTGATCAAGATATAAAAAGAATTAACAGTATAGCTAAGAATTAAAAGTATAAATAGGTAAGTCCAATTTCCCATTGAAATTTTCTCTCCTCTGACATGATCCAGCACATCAGAGGAGTGAGAAACAGGGTCCCCCGAGGCCCCCCTGGTAGCTCCAGCGTCCCTGGACTCTCCTGCATGCCCTGATCCTGTCCCCCGGCATCTTTTTCTGGGAAGAAAATGGCGGGCGCATGCGCAGTGTGCCCACCCAGATCTGCTAGCCGGCAACATTTCCATTTTTCCATTAGGGCCAGGGTTGGAGTTAGAATTTGGGGAGGGAAGGGGTTTTCCACTGTTTAGGTACATCAGGGGGTCTCCAAATGCAACATGGCACCCCCACCATTGATTCCAGACAATTTTTCAAAAAGTCAAACGGTGCTCCCTCCCTTCTGAGCCCTGCCATGCACCTAAACAGTAACCAAAAAAGCCCTAAGTGCACTACAAAGGTGTACACAAAATAGTATGGGGTGCAAGTGAGTGATAAATCAAATGAATAATGAGAGAAAAAGCATCACTCCAAATATGCACACCACATACACAAAAATAAGAGACATGATAATAAATCACATATGAAAAAACAAGATTTTTATTGACACACAACACACAACATAAAACATAATTAAAAACAGCAAAGAGCCTTGTCCATACACAATCATATAAATCTGAGTATAAGAGTGAATACTCAACAAAATAGTGTGATGAGGACTACCTGAATGCAAGCCTGTGCAGCTATAGGCAAAAAGGGGTTAATAGAAGCAAGCCAGAAAACAGTCCTTCAGGCTAGCAATATAAAGCCCCCTAGCAACCATGATAGTAACCCACTGGGCAATATAACAAGTCAATACCTAGATGGCAAAAAACTGCACCTATGTGACTCATGGGATAAAAATACACCAAGCTATCTAGCACATAAGAGTGACCAAATGGACTCCAACATAAGTCCCAAGGTCACCATGAATATGGTGAGGAGATGCAGCAATACATAATGAAAGACCCCAGAAAATGCTGAGGCCAAGTTACCCAGTGCGAGGTAGCAACCCAAAAGCAGATCCACAGGCAAGCAGGTGGAGAGGACAAGGCCCAGTGCAGCCCCACGCGTATCGCCCTCACTGATAGGGCTTCATCAGGGGAGATGATTTTTGCCATCTAGGTATTGACTTGTTATATTGCCCAGTGGGTTACTATCATGGTTGCTAGGGGGCTTTATATTGCTAGCCTGAAGGACTGTTTTCTGGCTTGCTTCTATTAACCCCTTTTTGCCTATAGCTGCACAGGCTTGCATTCAGGTAGTCCTCATCACACTATTTTGTTGAGTATTCACTCTTATACTCAGATTTATATGATTGTGTATGGACAAGGCTCTTTGCTGTTTTTAATTATGTTTTATATTGTGTGTTGTGTCAATAAAAATCTTGTTTTTTCATATATGATTTATTATCATACATCTCTTATTTTTGTGTATGTGGTGTGCATATTTGGAGTGATGCTTTTTCTCTCATTATGCACCTAAACAGTGGCTCCTCGCACATACGGAGCATCGGTGTACTCGGGAGAAATTGCACAACAAACTTTGTGGTCTATTTTCTCCCGATATCCTTGTGAAGATAAAGAAGTTTGGTTACAAAGTACATTTTTTGTGAAAAAAAATAAAATGTTCATTTTTTCCTTCCACATTGCTTTAGTTCTCGCAAAGCACCTGAAGGGTTAATGTGAAGTGGTCCCTAAAAAAATGGTTTTGTAAATTTTGTTGGAAAAATGAGAAATCGCTGGTCAACTTTTAACACTTATAATGCCCTAACAAAAAAAAAAAAAATTTATGTTTCCAAAATTGTGCTGATGTAAAATTCACATGTGGGAAATGTTATTTATTAATTTTTTTCGTGCGACCCCACGCTCTGATTTAAGGGTAGAAAAATTAAAAGTTTTAAAATTGCAAGATTTCCAAAATTTTTGCCAAATTTCCTTTTTTTTTTTTATAAATAAATGCAAGTTATATCGAATAAATTTTACCACGAACATGAAGTCCAATATGTAATGAAAAATCTCTCTCAGAATCAATGGAATACGTTGAAGCATTCCAGAGCTATAACTTCATAAAGTGACAATGGTCAGAATTGTAAAAATTGGCCGTCACTAAGGGGTTAAATAAGAAAAGATTTTGCAACTTATTCCACAATTATATTTCAAAAGTCCATTCCTTAGTAACTGCATGTCATGAATTGTAACGAGTTTGGCGTTTTCTTGTGTGCATATGCAAATTGCCTCTTCAGTGAAAGAGAGGATTTAAACTCTACAGCACCACCTGTTGGAAGTAGCGATCCTACAAGTCACAATCAACTCTTTAACGAGTCGTGCAATATGACTTAGGATAATAATAATGCACCTCCACTAACACAAGGCTTTAAGTTGATACATCTGGAAACTAGGCCACAAGGTTTATCAAGGAGAGGTCACATTCCACACAAAAAAAAAATCTGCGTCTATGCTTGTCCAAGACATGAGGAAAAACCATAGCATCTTGGACAGACCCAATCAATTACAATTTAACTTCTTCATGATTGGGCAATTTTTCATTTTTTGTACTTTAGTTTTTTCCTTTTCCACTTTCAAGACTTTCCATAACTACACATTTTTATTGATACCATTTTGGGGTAAGATTTGATCACTTTTCCTTGGATTTGATATGCTATCAAGGCCTGCAGTATCTTCTTACTTGTCTCCCACTGAGCCCATCATTGTTTTGCAATTCCAAAAGAGAGAAGCCAGCAGAAAATCTTGATGATTTGTGTGCCCAAATGCATTCAGCGTGGCACGACATTTCTCCGACAACCAGAAATAACCTTATTGATAGCACCCAAAGTGTGTAAGAGCATGTATTTATGTGTATCGTGCTTATACTTGATAGTGATTCATATGTTTTGAAAAATGTGTTTGCATTTTTTCATAATTTACATCATTATAAATATATGTCCATCAATCCTGCAATTACCTTGGGCAAAATCTGGCCAGAGACTGAACCCGCCCCATACATGCAAACCCCAAATGGGTCATTCCATGTCAAGTGATCCAAATCTGAATATTTTTTAGATTTTTTTTCCCCCTTCACATTTTACATCCTCTAACACAGTATTACCAAAGAACAAATTATCGAAAGAAAAGCATAGTGGTAATATTCATTGGTTCACTTGACCCAAATTTGATGTACTATCTCTTCATCTTGCCCACCCTACACATACAGATGGAGAAAGGATTCATTCAGCACACTATTGGATTTCCATTCAGGATACTGGCTTGCTACATGTTGTCGAGAGTGGGGATACAGAAAATTATAGAAGGTATAAGGGTGAGAGGGAAACTTACTTTTTCTGTCACTGGAAGTGGAAAGACTATTCGGGTTGTAAAATTATGGATGTGAAAAGAGAATAAAAAAATAGAATTTAATCTCATAGAAGGATTTGAGCACACTAATAGATAGTTTATACTGGTGCAAACAGAAGACGTGATTGCAGAACGGATGAGTGGAGACCAACCATGCTTATATTTTTATTCACTCTTGAAATATTTAACAGCTTGTTTCTAGGGGAATGAGTAAGTGGTTCATATAGTAAACTGCACATGCAGAGCTATAATACGACTAAATCCCATGGATGATCAACCCAAAATTTTCAGTGACCAATAATTGTGCAAACCCAAAAAGGTCAATGATCAGCTTTTCTGATTCATGACATATAAAGTAGCATAAAATGTCCAGTGTTCAGAAATTTCCAGAACTAAATAGAACCAGCTTCTCTGCCATTACAGAAGAAGCTTCTCTGCCATTTCCTCTCTCCAGATCACATCTGATCACTTGACTCGATTCGGTCTTCATCCAAACTCTAACCCATCTCTTCAACCTATCACTAACAACTGGCGTCCTTCCCATCATGCTTTAACACCTACAAGTAGCGGCCCTTTTTCGTTTTTGTGTTTTCGTTTTTCGCTCCCCTCCTTCCCAGAGCCCTAACTTTTTTATTTTTCCGTCAATATGGTCATGAGAGGGCTTATTTTTTGCGGGACGAGTTGTACTTTTGAACGACACCATTGGTTTTACCATGTCTTTTACTAGAAAACAGGAAAAAAATTCCAAGTGCGGTGAAATTGCAAAAAAAGTGCAATCCCACACTTGTTTTTTGTTTGGCTTTTTTGCTAGCTTCACTAAATGCTAAAACTGACCTGCCATTATGATTCTCTCGGTCATTACGAGTTCATAGACACCTAACATGTCTAGGTTATTTTTTTATCCAAGTGGTGAAAAAAAATTCAAAACTTTGCTTAAAAAAAAAAAAAAGTGCCATTTTCCGATACCTAAGCGTCTCCATTTTTCGTGATCTGGGGTCGGGTGAGGGATTATTTTTTGCGTGCCGAGCTGGCGTTTTTAATAATATCACTTTTGTGCAGATATGTTCTTTTGATCGCCCGTTATTGCATTTTAATGCAATGTCGCGGCGACCAAAAAAACGTAATTCTGGCGTTTCAATTTTTTTTTTCGCTACGCTGTTTAGTGATCAGGTTAATGCTTTTTTTTAGTGATAGATCGGGCGATTCTGAACTCGGCGATACCAAATACGTGTAGGTTTGATTTTTTTTTTTTATTATTGTTTTATTTAGGATGGGGCAAAAGGGGGGTGTTTTAAACTTTCATATTTTTTATATTTTTTTCATATTTTTAAAAACATTTTTTTTTTTACTTGTGCCATGCTTCAATAGCCTCCATGGGAGGCTAGAAGCTGGCACAACTCGATTGGCTCAGCTACATAGCAGCAATCATCAGATCGCTGCTATGTAGCTGAATTGCAGGTGTGCTGTGAGCGCCGACCACAGGGGGGAGCTCACAGCAGGCCAGCATCAGTAACCATAGAGGTCTCAAGGACCTCTATGGTTACTGTCCTGACACATTGCCGACCCCCGATCATGTGACAGGGGTCGGCGATGCGCTCATTTCCGTCCGCATGCCCGGAAGCGGTAGTTAAATGTCGCTGTCAGCGTTTGACAGCGGCATTTAACAGGTTAATAGCGGCGGGTGAATAGCGATTTCACCCGCCGCTATTGCGCGCACATGTCAGCTGTACAAAACAGCTGACATGTCGCGACTTTGATGTGGGCTCAGCGCCGGAGCCCACATCAAAGGGGGAGACACGACATGCGCAGTAATAGTATGGCGCATGTCGTGAAAGGGTTAAACATGCCTCAATCACACCCATCAACAAAAAGTCCTCCCTTGACCCATCTTCTGTGTCTAGCCATAGCCCCATATCACTTCTCCCCTATGTCTCAAAACTACTGGAAAAAAAATGTCCATCTTGAACTTCTCATTCTGCTCCCTCTTTGACCACTTACAATCTGGTTTTCGACCACATCATTCAACAGAAACTGCCTTGATTAAAGTCACCAATGACCCATGAACTGCTAAAGCCAAGTAACACTACTCTGTCCTCCTCCTCCTGGACCTGTTCTCTGCATTTGACACAGTGGACCACTCTGTCTTACTTCGGATTCTTTTATCTCTTGGTATCACAGACTTGGCTCTATCTTGACTCTCTTCATACCTAACAGACCAGACATTGAGCGTCTCCCACTCACACACCACCTCCTCCTCATCTTGCCCCCTAGCTATCAATGTCCCCTATGGTTCAGTTCTAGGACCCCTGCTCTTCTCCATCTACACATTTGGCCTGGGACAGCTCATAGAGGTGGTACTGAAAGCCGTGGAACCCTATGCTGATGACAGATCTACCTCTCTGGACCAGATATTACCCCCCTTACAAACCAGAATCCCACAACATCTGTCTGCTATTTCATCCTTCTTCTCTGCTAGATTTCTAAAACTTAACATGGACAAAAAACAGAATTCATCATCTTTCCCCATCTCACTTGACCCCCCTTTACAGGGCTATCCATCAAAATCAATGGCTGCTCACTCACAGTCCCACAAGTTTGAGGCCTCGGGGTAATCTATGACTCTGCTCTCTCCTTCAAACCACATATCCAAGCACTTTCTACCTCCTACAGACTGCAACTTAAAAATATTTCCCAAACCCATACATTCCTTAACCAAGAATCTGCAAAAATGCTAGTGCATGCCTCCATCATCTCCCTCTCAACAACAGCAACCTCCTGCTCTTTGGCCTTCTAACACTCTCGCACTTCTTCAATCTATCCTAAACTCTGCTGTCTGACTAATTCACCTGCCACGCACACTATTCCCAAACCTCTCCTCTCTGCCAATCCCTTCACTGACTCCCCATAAAGACACCAGTTCACAACCATAACCATTAATACAAAGTCATCCGCAACCTGTCTCCTCCATACATCTCTGACCTAGTCTCCCAGTACTTACCTGCATGCAACCTCCGATCCTCACAAGATCTTATTCTCTACTCCACCCTTACCTCCTCTTCCCACAATCGCATACAAGATTTCTCCCATGCATCTCCCATACTCTGGAACTCTCTACCACAACATATCAGACTCTCACCTACTGTGGAAACCTTCAAAAGGAACCTGAAGACCTACCTCTTCAGACAAGCCTAAAACTTGCAGTAACCCTCTTCCTCTACACCACTGCATGACCAGCTCTACCCTCACCCATCCCATGTAGACTGGGAGCCCTTGCAGGCAGGGTCCTCTCCTCATATTCCAGTTGGTGACGTATTTTTCATGATTATTATAGTGCTTTGGAACAAAGCACTATACTGTTATTCCATCGTGGATAACTTATTATTATTATTATTATTCAGTCCGCACGTAATACGGCCCGAACCGCTTCACTCACAGACTCCAGTGAGGTGTCATTTCGAAGCCAGCGTCCCCAAGAGGTGTGCTAAGTATTTTTCGTGTCGATCGGATTTGTAGTTTTGGCGCAATTTGCGTTTGAAATTTTTTTTCCCCTCATTGTAATGCATTTCAATAGGGAAATTTCCCCTTAGGTTATAATGGCCGGGTTTCTGAGGCAATTTGAAATGTACCTGCCACCTGGCTGATTAGCTCATTGATATGCGCAGTCAGGCCCAGTTACTATGCCAATGCCTGCGAACTGTACATGACCACACCAGCACAGTTTTGCCAGATAATATCAGCTCTTAAAGTGATAGCACAGCACAATTCCAAAGCACTATCTGTAGTCTTATTATAATTATTGCCCCGCTCACCAAATCGGACCCAGCCCGCCAAATGGGACCCAGAGTGCCCCCGCCCGCCAAATGGGACCCAGAGTGCCCCCGCCCGCCAAATGGGACCCAGAGTGCCCCCGCCCGCCAAATGGGACCCAGAGTGCCCCCGCCCGCCAAATGGGACCCAGAGTGGCGCCGCCCGCCAAATGGGACCCAGAGTGCCCCCGCCCGCCAAATGGGACCCAGAGTGCCCCCGCCCGCCAAATGGGACCCAGAGTGCCCCCGCCCGCCAAATGGGACCCAGAGTGCCCCCGCCCGCCAAATGGGACCCAGAGTGGCGCCGCCCGCCAAATGGGACCCAGAGTGGCGCCGCCCGCCAAATGGGACCCAGAGTGGCGCCGCCCGCCAAATGGGACCCGGAGTGGCGCCGCCCGCCAAATCGGACCCAGAGTGGCGCCGCCCGCCAAATCGGACCCAGAGTGGCGCCGCCCGCCAAATCGGACCCAGAGTGGCTACAACTACCAAACCAGCGCCTGAGGGGCACCCAAGTGTGAAAGTCTTGCTGGGGCAACCCGGGCACCATTCCAAAGCACTATCTGTAGTTCCTTCAGGAAATACCCATCTAGTTATACTTGTTTTTATTATGCATGTGCGCCATGGAATAAATAGTGCTATAATCATAAATAAGAAAGTGATAGAACAGGGGACAAATACTAATTTCTTTTTTGATCAATAAACATTTCTTTCTAAAATGAATAAATGTCCAGTCACCAGGAGGCTACAGTATAATCTACTATAATATACCATTTTCTACATACATTTGGTCTCTTATCAGAATAGTGAAGAATAATGGTAAATGGTATAGAAAAGGTCAATGGTGATCCAAACCCATTGTCTTAACATTGCTCTATGGATCATTTATCCCCTTAGTTAGGGGCAAACCCTTTGGGTATATTCACACGTCAGATTACGTCGCAAATATATCTGTGGATGAATCCGCCCTATTCATCTGAATGATTTCTGCAAGTTCCACTAATAAGAAAAAAAAAGGATAGTCAAAAGGACAAAAGGATTTATGCAAGAAAAATCTATGGAGCCACACAAAGTTCAGTCTGGTGATATAGATAAAAAATATATATATATATATATATATATATATATATATATATATATATATATATATATATATATATATATATATATATATATATATATATATATATATATATATATATATATATATGTGTGTATATATATATATATATATATATATATATATATATATATATATATATATGTATATGTATATGTATATGTATATGTATATATATATATATATATATATATATATATATGTATATATATATATATATATATATTAAAAAGATTAGAATATATATATATATATATATATATATATATATATACACATACATATACATATATATATAATTCTAATCTTTTATCTTCTATTAATTCTAGTAACTAGTGCCTTCTGCCCAATGTTTATTATTAGCATATGCATATGTATCTCCAAATAGCTATAGATCAGACAACTAATGTAAAATCTTCACCCCGCCTCTGTATAGTTAAAGGAATACTGTCACCAGGTTTTTGTTACACCATCGGACAGCAGCATGATATAGGGACAGAACCCAGATTCTAGTGATAGATCACCAAGCTGCTTGTTGCAGTTTTTAACAAAATCACTGTTTTACCCGCTGCCCCCTGAGGAAGGGAGGCTATTATTAGCACGCGAAACGCGCGTTGGGGTAACCCTTCGGTACTGGAACTGGATCTGCTGCACGATCATGGTTAATTATGCTTAATTTATTTGTATGCACATCATAATCTGACTATTACTGGGCTTGTGGCTAAGTTACGTGCATGAAATGCACTGATCTTATTATAGTGAGAGTGTCACAGCCCATGTATCTGTGGTCAGACCTGATAGCAATAATATAGATGCACTTTGTTACATGGTATATCCAGGCATGTTCAGCAGTATCTTGTTCTATGTACCTTGGATTTTGGATGCACCTATGAATTCATCACATTAATGTATTGATTATGGTATATATTTTTTAATGTTATATGTATATAAATTTTCAATAAAATTTAGATTATTTTATCAAAAATTTTTTTGGGGTTATTTATGACTCATAGTTCTCCTTAGTTATGATATATATATGATATATATATATGCATATGCTAATAATAAACATTGGGCAGAAGGTACTAGTTACTAGAATTAATAGAAAATAAAAGATTAGAATATATATATATATATATATATATATATATATATATATATATATATATATATATATATATATATATATATATATATATATATATATATATATACACACACACAGTGGGGCAAAAAAGTATTTAGTCAGTCAGCAATAGTGCAAGTTCCACCACTTAAAAAGATGAGAGGCGTCTGTAATTTACATCATAGGTAGACCTCAACTATGGGAGACAAACTGAGAAAAAAAAATCCAGAAAATCACATTGTCTGTTTTTTTATCATTTTATTTGCATATTATGGTGGAAAATAAGTATTTGGTCAGAAACAAAATTTCAACTCAATACTTTGTAATATATCCTTTGTTGGCAATGACAGAGGTCAAACGTTTTCTGTAAGTCTTCACAAGGTTGCCACACACTGTTGTTGGTATGTTGGCCCATTCCTCCATGCAGATCTCCTCTAGAGCAGTGATGTTTTTGGCTTTTCGCTTGGCAACACGGACTTTCAACTCCCTCCAAAGGTTTTCTATAGGGTTGAGATCTGGAGACTGGCTAGGCCACTCCAGGACCTTGAAATGCTTCTTACGAAGCCACTCCTTCGTTGCCCTGGCGGTGTGCTTTGGATCATTGTCATGTTGAAAGACCCAGCCACGTTTCATCTTCAATGCCCTTGCTGATGGAAGGAGGTTTGCACTCAAAATCTCACGATACATGGCCCCATTCATTCTTTCATGTACCCGGATCAGTCGTCCTGGCCCCTTTGCAGAGAAACAGCCCCAAAGCATGATGTTTCCACCACCATGCTTTACAGTAGGTATGGTGTTTGATGGATGCAACTCAGTATTCTTTTTCCTCCAAACATGACAAGTTGTGTTTCTACCAAACAGTTCCAGTTTGGTTTCATCAGACCATAGGACATTCTCCCAAAACTCCTCTGGATCATCCAAATGCTCTCTAGCAAACTTCAGATGGGCCCGGACATGTACTGGCTTAAGCAGTGGGACACGTCTGGCACTGCAGGATCTGAGTCCATGGTGGCGTAGTGTGTTACTTATGGTAGGCCTTGTTACATTGGTCCCAGCTCTCTGCAGTTCATTCACTAGGTCCCCCCGCGTGGTTCTGGGATTTTTGCTCACCGTTCTTGTGATCATTCTGACTCCACGGGGTGGGATTTTGCGTGGAGCCCCAGATCGAGGGAGATTATCAGTGGTCTTGAATGTCTTCCAATTTCTTATTATTGCTCCCACTGTTGATTTCTTCACTCCAGGCTGGTTGGCTATTGCAGATTCAGTCTTCCCAGCCTGGTGCAGGGCTACAATTTTGTTTCTGGTGTCCTTTGACAGCTCTTTGGTCTTCACCATAGTGGAGTTTGGAGTCAGACTGTTTGAGGGTGTGCACAGGTGTCTTTTTATACTGATAACAAGTTTAAACAGGTGCCATTACTACAGGTAATGAGTGGAGAAAAGAGGAGACTCTTAAAGAAGAAGTTACAGGTCTGTGAGAGCCAGAAATCTTGATTGTTTGTTTCTGACCAAATACTTATTTTCCACCATAATATGCAAATAAAATGATAAAAAAACAGACAATGTGATTTTCTGGATTTTTTTTTCTCAGTTTGTCTCCCATAGTTGAGGTCTACCTATGATGTAAATTACAGACGCCTCTCATCTTTTTAAGTGGTGGAACTTGCACTATTGCTGACTGACTAAATACTTTTTTGCCCCACTGTATGTATATATATATATATATATATATATATATATATATATATATATATATATATATATATATATATATATATATATATATATATATATACACACACACTCACTGGCCACTTTATTAGGTACACCTGTCCAACTTCTTGTTAACACTTAATTTCTAATCAGCCAATCACATGGCGGCAACTCAGTGCATTTAGGCATGTAGACATGGTCAAGACAATCTCCTGCAGTTCAAACCGAGCATCAGTATGGGGAAGAAAGGTGATTTGAGTGCCTTTGAACGTGGCATGGTTGTTGGTGCCAGAAGGGCTGGTCTGAGTATTTCAGAAACTGCTGATCTACTGGGATTTTCACGCACAACCATCTCTAGGGTTTACAGAGAATGGTCCGAAAAAGAAAAAAAATCCAGTGAGCGGCAGTTCTGTGGGCGGAAATGCCTTGTTGATGCCAGAGGTCAGAGGAGAATGGGCAGACTGGTTCGAGCTGATAGAAAGGCAACAGTGACTCAAATCGCCACCCGTTACAACCAAGGTAGGCCTAAGAGCATCTCTGAACGCACAGTGCGTCGAACTTTGAGGCAGATGGGCTACAGCAGCAGAAGACCACACCGGGTACCACTCCTTTCAGCTAAGAACAGGAAACTGAGGCTACAATTTGTACAAGCTCATCGAAATTGGACAGTAGAAGATTGGAAAAACGTTGCTTGGTCTGATGAGTCTCGATTTCTGCTGCGACATTCGGATGGTAGGGTCAGAATTTGGCGTAAACAACATGAAAGCATGGATCCATCCTGCCTTGTATGGAGCATCTTTGGGATGTGCAGCCGACAAATCTGCGGCAACTGTGTGATGCCATCATGTCAATATGGACCAAAATCTCTGAGGAATGCTTCCAGCACCTTGTTGAATCTATGCCACGAAGAATTGAGGCAGATCTGAAGGCAAAAGGGGGTCCAACCCGTTACTAGCATGGTGTACCTAATAAAGTGGCCGGTGAGTGTATATATATATATATATATATATATATATATATATATTTATTCTTATCTTTTATTTTCTATTAATTCTAGTAACTAGTACCTTCTGCCCAATGTTTATTATTAGCATATGCATGTGTATCTCCAAATAGCTATAGATCAGACAGCTAATGTAAAATCTTCACCCCGCCTCTGTATAGTTAAAGGAATACTGTCACCAGGTTTTTGTTACACCATCGGACAGCAGCATGATATAGGGACAGAACCCAGATTCTAGTGATAGATCACCAAGCTGCTTGCTGCAGTTTTTAACAAAATCACTGTTTTACCCGCTGCAGATCTACCAGAGTCCTGTCTAACCCCACCCACACGACTGTAGTTTCTACGTACACTGTGCATAGGCAGAAAGCTGCCAATCAGTAATGAGGGAGGGGTTATTCAGAGCTCAAAAGCTCATGAACATGGCAAGTTTACTAGTCTCTAGTGATTACCTACTTTTGATAAAACAGTAATATTATCAAAACTACAGCAAGCAGACCAATACATGACATCGCTGAAATCAAGGCCTTTGTCTCTATATTATCTCACTCTCAGATGAGGTGGCAGACAGAGTCCCTTTCTTCAATTGAAAAAGATCAGAAAAAAGGAGTACCAGTAGTTCAGAAGAGGAGGCCATGTATTCTAATGGGTGTTCCCGAAACCAATCACTGAAGATCAGATACAAAGATCAGAACCAATAGTTATTTGTGATGTCAATAATGGACTGTGAAGAAGGGAAATCTGAAGGGCGGTGGAGAAATACAAAACAATCTGTCAGCGAAGCACACTATTGCCGATAACGCTGCCAAAACCCACCTCACCCAGAAATTAGCATGAAGTGTGACTATAGGGCAGGCAGCAAATACCAGAAATATTTTCCTGCACATATAGGCTACACCCCATCCCCCAGGAGAGTCATGGCAGCCTTCAGATAAGAGTTTATTCTCATGCAGGCTCTGCTGCTTATCTCATCTTACTAGAATACATCCTGTCAAAGGGAATATGTGTTGTAACCATGTGATCAGAGGCTGCCCGAAAAACCATCTAATATACCGTAATGTGCCGCCTTTCCATAATCCTAGGAGCCGGACAGGAACAGGCATTTCAGGTTTCACCCATCGAAACGGATACCTCTCTCCACTAACATGGCACAATCGAAAATTCAGCTTTCATTAGGAAATACAGACTGATCAATTGCTCCAATGGTCACAACGCTGACTAGTATATCAAAGCATTGAAGTGAACAGAAAACCTATTGAAAGAGGTAGCAGACCCCAAAAACAGAAGTCACAGTCACGCATCATGTATTTTCGTAAAAAAACAAAATCCTACTTTCCATATTTGCAGAAGACACTGTTCCTTTTTTGTTTATAACCCAAAATATGTGATATAAAGGTCTATTTAGAAGGGTTGTTCCCTGCCGGGCTGTCTAAATCTGCATCCATGTGTACACCAGTGGCAGAGGGCTGTGTGCCAGGTATGAGGAAGTGACCAGAGTTATATGCGAGGGTCGCTATTTGTCCCCCAGGGTGCACACAGCAACGTATTGAGGCCGCGGGAGTGTATTGCAGTAACAGGCATAGCTGTGATTGAAATGCAAAATAAAAGTAAGTGTTGGTCTTGGGCAAGCCATTTGTTCAAGGCAGACTTAGGAAAACCCACCATGGGCTTTTATTTTTGAAATGGACTACAGGAGGATAGTGGGGCGGTCCGTTTCCTTCCTGGCCAGGTTTTCCATGTGGCCTATGGCCACAGGTTCCCTTTAAGAACCCCTGCAGCAAAGGGTTGGGTGTGTCAGTCTTGTTTTGCAAACCTGCAGAGCAGAAGGCTCTACCATAGGCCGGTATCACACATACGCGAGATACGGCCGAGTCTCGCAGGTGAAATCCCTCTGGTGCCGGCACTCTGGAGCGGAGCGTGCAGCCGCACAGCAACACATGGAGCTTCACGCTCCGCTCCCAAGTGCCGGCGCCAGAGGACAGATTTCACCTGTGAGACTCGGCCGTATCACGTGGATGTGTGATCCCGGCCATAGATTCAGCCTATGTGAAGCAACACAGAGCCAAAAGGCCTGGCACCCCTCAGCGCAAACGGTGGTGCAGTCGCCCACGGTAACCGATCCCAGATTATCTTGTTTCCCGGCTGCAATCCGGAGGATCCTTTACTTTGTTTTGTGAGTACGCTGATTATTATAAGGTACTATTTTGAACTTTTCCTGGGTCACTGACTGTCTGTCACACTGCACCAACCCCGCTGCTCTACACAGGACAGTCCTATACAAAAGCGCAAACAGAAGGGAAACTGCACACAGTGCAGAGCGCAGGGGCAGCGCATTGTCCTTGTCCATTTACTGCTGAAATCAATGCTATGTAACACTAGACTGCCATTGTCCCAGAACCTTGTACACAGCGCTAAATAATAGCATTGTACTAGTTAGATCATTTCTATAAGGATCAGCCAACATAAGAGACACTGTCAGTACACGAAGCTGCATCACCATTGTTTCCCATCACACAAAGCCCAATCATGTGTGATGATGATGGGCATTATTCCAAGGACATATACTGTAACTGATAATGAAACTATGGAAGTGTTAAAGACATCCAATTGCTATTAGATTAGATATTTCAACTGAACTTTTTTATTCTGAACCCATTATCAAGTCTTCGATTTTCACAACATACAAGAACATAGAGTCCGTAAATCACTTATATGGATGTATCTTGGTTACAGCCAAAGCTGGTCTATTCCTCAGAAATCATAATTGGCTGGTTTTTGTTACAGAAACACTGGCGGTTTAAAATGCTACAGAACATATTTGTTAGAGACACCTACTTGTACTATAAAGATTACGTTCCCACGATGAGTATTTGATCTTCCAGATTTTCTGCACCTACTGGCTCAGTTAGGTCACTTGTGTTTAATTCATTGCATTTTTTGTGTATTTTTGTTATTTTATGAGATTTTATCGCTTTTTTGACATTGTGGCTTTTGTCTCTTTAGTATGTCATGTGTTATCTAAAACTATTTTGTTTTTGATACGTCCTGCTGGTATTTGGCTTTGACAATTTTAGGCTACTTTCACATTAGCGTTGTGCACTGCACGGCGCACCGACGCATAATGTGGAAGCGCCGCACAACGGGGGCATCGGATCCTGTTTTTCAACGCATCCGCTGCCCCATTGTGAGGTGCGGGGAGGAGAGGGCGTAGTTCCGGCCGCGCATGTGCGGTCGGAAATGCTGGACACGACGCACCAAAAAACGTTACGTGGCGACGGTCCGACGCAACCGTCGCACGACGGTTGCGACGTGTGGCAATGCGTCGCTAATGCAAGTCAATGGAGAAAAAACACATCCTGCAAGCACTTTTGCAGGATGCGTTTTTTCTACAAAACGACGCATAGCGACGTGCAGTGCACGACGCTAGTGTGAAAGTAGCCTTATTGATACATTCATGTGGAGTTTTTCTAGTGTGTTTTTTCTTCTTTTGGGGGTGGGGTTCTTTTACATGTAGATTTTCCTCATCTAATGCAATTCTATGGGAAAAATCAGTACATTAAACTGCAGCATACCCACAAGAAACATACACATTTTGTCAATTTTATACACTCTTCACTGGTCAGCTTACGCGGAGTTAAAAACAAATAAAATAATAATTTATATATTATCTACCAGAAAGTTTCTATAAGGGTATGTGGACACGCTGCGGATTCACAGCAGTTTTCCATGAGTTTACAGTACCATGTAAACCCATGGATAACAAAATCCGCAGTGCACATGCTGTGGAAAAAAAAAAAGTGCGGAAACGCTGCATTGTTTATTCCGCAGAATGTCAATTCTTTGTGAGGATTCCACAGTGGTTTACACCTGCTCCATAATAGGAATCCACAGGTGTAAAAGCGCAGGTGGAATACACACAAAAAACGCGGTAAATCTGCTGTAATTCCGCAGTGCGGATTTCCTGCAGATTTACCAAAAATCAGTGCGGAAAAATCCAAACAACATTCCGCAACGTGTGTACATACCCTTAATCTCATCAACTTTGCTAAAACGGCAAGACGCTGCATTTTTTTTTTTGCAGAATGGAAACGTGCGGCGTTAAGAGCTCATCATGGGAACTTACCCAAAAACAGAGAATCCTTAGATCAGGGTACATTGTAAACCAGTAAGGCTATGTGCACATGATGCATTTTTTATGCATTTTCGCAGCGTTTTTTACACGCATAAATGTTCCAAAAACGCAATGGAGTACTAAAGCAAGGTAATTAAATGAGAATCCTGACGCAGAACGATCTATCCGGAAGCGTTCCACGGGCTATTACTGTATATTAGGGGAACGGAAGGGGTCTGTTCAGGTGAACTTTATTTTAGGATTTCTGGTTTTCTTTCCTTTGTGAACATAGTTTTATTGAACACAAACATAATTGTCTGCACATTACAAAGAGGAAGACTGAAGAAAGACTATAAGTATAAAAGCAGATCCTGTAGCACTTGATTCTTAAAGGGGTTTTCCACTTTCAAAAACAGATAACTACAGTTATTCTCTTTCCCAGACACCAGCACTGGCTCTCCACTACTGCTGTATACTGACTGCAGCGGCAATGTCACGACCACAGTGCATGTCACCACTGCAGCCAATCTTTCAGCTAGGGTGCTAGTGCAGTCAACATCAGCAGAGCTCACTGGCTTCGGCGGCGGTATGTGCTGCAGTCATGGCATCACCGCTGTATAGATATGGATGGATATTCACCCATAAGTTTAAAACCAGGATTTATACCAAACACCAATTTTTACTGTATAAACAGCTCAAATTTCATATGGTAAATGCATTCGGTTCTCACTCAAAGACTGAAAATGTAAGTAAGACCTGATGTGCCCCTCATCTGTGTCTCTGGGAAGACGCCCGCTGGCTCCTTATCACCCCTGCACACTGGCATGACACCGCCCACAATAAATGGGCGTTTTGGCAGACAGTGAGTCTTAGCATTTCATCCAAAACAAGGTACTGACCGAGCACAGATGCTGAGGAGGGCATTTAACAAGGTTTTTGCATGCTTTTTTTGTGTGTAAAAAAGTCACATTTTATTGCATACTGTTGTAAGGCAAATATTTTGGATTATTTCAATATGATGCTGCACTTACCAATTTTCAAAAGTAGGCAGGCTCATTATGCAAATGAGACTTAGCCCCTTAACCGCCAATACACCTTTCAACTGAAGTGAGATATAAAAAGTGAAAATGCAGCAGCTGTCACCTGTACACTATAGCCGACACGCAGCTGCATCAGCCACGATTGGTGTTAACACCATAACTGCTGCTGTTAACAGTGGCGACATCTAGATGCTTGGTTACTAGAGCACGGGCGCTCCTCTCCCGGTTTAATCCCATCAGCACCATGAGGTCACAACTGGCTGGTACTGATGATTGACATTACAACACAAGGCCAAGTAATGGCCAGGCCATGTTCACACTTTGCGGTTTTTACCGCGGATCCGCGGCGATTTTGATGCTGCGGGTCCGCAGCAGTTTCCATAGCGTTTACATTAACATGTAAACCCTATGGAAACCGCAAACCGCTGTGCACATGCTGCGGGAAAAACCGCGCAGAAACGCAGCGGTTTACAACCCGCAGCATGTCACTTCTTTGTGCAGAATCGCAGCGATTCTGCACCCATAGGAATGCATTGAACCGCTAACTTCCCGCATGGGGTTGTGCCCACGATGCGGGAAGTAAGCGGTTAATGTGCAGGTGGTACCCGGGGTGGAAGAGAGGAGACTCTCCTCCAGGCCCTGGGAAGCATAAATAGTGGAAAAAAAAAAAGAATTAAAATAAAAAATGATGATATACTCACCTCTCAGCGCTGCACGCGGCCGTCCGGTCTGGTTGCTGTGCGAGCAGGACCTGCGGTGACATCGCGGTCACATGACCGTGATGACGCCGCGGTCACATGACCGTGACGTCACGAAGGTCCTTCTCGGCACAGCATCTTTGGAACCGGAGCGCCGCGTGCAGCGCCGAGGAGATCCGGACATCGGAGGGTGAGTATAACCAATTTTTATTATTTTTAACATTACTATTGATGCTGCATATTGCTGCATATGCAGCATCAATAGTATAGGAGTAATCCCGCAGCGGAAACCGCGGAACAAACCGCGATAAATCTTCAGGGATAACCGCAGCGGTTTTGCCCTGCAGATATATCAATTCCGCTGCGGGAGAACCCGCAGAGCACGCCGCAGAGTGTGCACATAGCCTCAAGCTGTTCAGATGTTAGTAACATTTTAGAGGCAAAAATGTAACTTTTTAATTCCAGTCATACCACTTTGCGTCAATTCCTGAAAAAGCATCTGAAGGGCTAACAAACTACATGATAGCCGTGTTGACTAAGTAGTCAAAGTATATATATACAGGTCCTTCTCAAAAAATTACCATATAGTGTTAAATTTCATTATTTACCATAATGTAATGATTACAATTAAACTTTCATATATTATAGATTCATTATCCACCAACTGAAATTTGTCAGGTCTTTTATTGTTTTAATACTGATGATTTTGGCCGACAACTCCTGATAACCCAAAAAACCTGTCTCAATAAATTAGCATATTTCACCCGTCCAATCAAATAAAAGTGTTTTTTAATAACAAACAAAAAAACCATCAAATAATAATGTTCAGTTATGCACTCAATACTTTGTCGGGAATCCTTTGGCAGAAATGACTGCTTCAATGCGGCGTGGCATGGAGGCAATCAGCCTGTGACACTGCTGAGATGTTATGGAGGCCCAGGATGCTTCAATAGCGGCCTTAAGCTCATCCAGAGTGTTGGGTCTTGCGTCTCTCAACTTTCTCTTCACAATATCCCACAGATTCTCTATGGGGTTCAGGTCAGGAGAGTTGGCTGGCCAATTGAGCACAGTAATACCATGGTCAGTAAACCATTTACCAGTGGTTTTGGCACTGTGAGCAGGTGCCAGGTCGTGCTGAAAAGTGAAATCTTCATCTCCATAAAGCATTTCAGCCGATGGAAGCATGAAGTGCTCCAAAATCTCCTGATAGCTAGCTGCATTGACCCTGCCCTTGATGAAACACAGTGGACCAACACCAGCAGCTGACATGGCACCCCACACCATCACTGACTGTGGGTACTTGACACTGGACTTCAGGCATTTTGGCATTTCCTTCTCCCCAGTCTTCCTCCAGACTCTGGCACCTTGATTTCCGAATGACATGCAAAATTTGCTTTCATCAGAAAAAAGTACTTGGGACCACTTAGCAACAGTCCAGTGCTGCTTCTCTGTAGCCCAGGTCAGGCGCTTCTGCCGCTGTTTATGGTTCAAAAGTGGCTTTACCTGGGGAATGCGGCACCTGTAGCCCATTTCCTGCACACGCCTTTCCACACCAGACTCAGTCCACTGCTTCCTCAGGTTCCCCAAGGTCTGGAATCGGTCCTTCTCCACAATCTTCCTCAGGGTCCGGTCACCTCTTCTCGTTGTACAGCGTTTTCTGCCACATTGTTTCCTTCCAACAGACTTACCATTGAGGTGCCTTGATACAGCACTCTGGGAACAGCCTATTTGTTGAGAAATTTCTTTCTGGGTCTTACCCTCTTGCTTGAGGGTGTCAATGATGGCCTTCTTGACATCTGTCAGGTCGCTAGTCTTACCCATGATGGCGGTTTTGAGTAATGAACCAGGCAGGGAGTTTTTAAAAGCCTCAGGTATCTTTTGCATGTGTTTAGAGTGAATTAGTTGATTCAGAAGATTAGGGTAATAGGTCATTTAGAGAACCTTTTCTTGATATGCTAATTTATTGAGACAGGTTTTTTGGGTTATCAGGAGTTGTCGGCCAAAATCATCAGTATTAAAACAATAAAAGACCTGACAAATTTCAGCTGGTGGATAATGAATCTATAATATATGAAAGTTTAATTGTAATCATTACATTATGGTAAATAATGAAATTTAACACTATATGCTAATTTTTTGAGAAGGACCTATATATATATATATATATATATATATATATATATATATATATATATATATATAGATAGATAGATAGATAGATAGAGAGAGTAAAAAAAGGAACAGCACAATGCTCACCGGTGGGTGCCTAGCCTCCTGGATAGAATAGTCCATTCATCTATCCAACATGTATACAAAAATAGAAAAAGAAGGCAGCACTCCAAATCCTTTTCAGGGTGAAAAAATTTGAAATTTATTCAGCCCACATCTCTGTGCGACGTTTCGGCTCACACTGAGCCTTTCTCAAGCCTTGAGAAAGGCTCAGTGTGAGCCGAAACGTCGCACAGAGATGTGGGCTGAATAAATTTCACATTTTTTCACCCTGAAATTTGGAGTGCTGCCTTCTTTTTCTATTTTTGTATATGTGTATATATATATATATATATATATATATATATATGTGTATATATATATATATATATATATATATATATATATATATATATATATATATATATATATATATATATATATATATATATATATATATATATATACACACATACATACATACATACATACACACACACATATATATATGAGTATATACACACACACATATCGGTATATATATTTATTTTATTTATTTAGGGGGAATCTATTCCGTTTTGAAATGGCTTTGAAGGTCCTATAAAATGGAGAACCGCTACAAGTGATAGGATTTTTTATTTTTTTTTAAAAGCGCCCCACAACATGGCCAAAACTTCTATGTACAGTGAGGGGAAGAGAGTATTTAGTCAGCCACCAATTGTGCAAGTTCTCCCACTTAAAAAGATGAGAGAGGCCTGTAATTGACATCATAGGTAGATCACAACTATGAGAGTCAAAATGAGAAAACAAATCCAGAAAATCACCTTGTCTGATTTGGCAAGATTTATATTGCAAATTATGGTGGGAAAATAAGTATTTGGTCATTAACCCCCGGAGCTCTTTTCATTTTCGTTTTTCGCTCCCCTTTTTTATTTTTCCGTCAATATGGCCATGTGAGGGCTTATTTTTTGCGGGACGAGTTGGACTTTTGAACAATACCATTGGTTTTACCATGTCGTGTAACAGAAAACGGGAAAAAAATTCCAAGTGCGATGAAATTGCAAGAAAAAGGGAAATTACTAGTCCCTCAGGACAGCACCATGGAGGACATCCTTCCTTGACCTATAGCGGGACAGGATCATAGAGAGGTTAAAAGGACCCTCCCACCTCCACCCTCCAGTGTTCTTTCAAAGTACCACCAAAGGATGGAAATAAATGGTCTAAACATGCCCTTACAAACACGTGTGTAATAACCATTAAACGGCTTCATCTTAATTTTGAGCCATGGTGACTCGAAGGACGAATGATCTGCAGGTAGATTAATCCCGAGCAATCCTAAAAACAGAAACATAAGGGAGGGAACTATGGGTGCTGTCCTGATGGACTACCTGGAAAACAAATTACCGGTAGGTCTAATTTCCCTTTTTCCATTACGTCCCTCAGGACAGCACCATGGAGAATACCAAAGCAACTCTCCCAGGGTGGGTACAGAAGCCCAGGAATCAAAGTCCCAGGCAAAAACCAGACTAAATATATAAAGGATCTGAAAGATCAGAAAAACCATAGATATTTAAAGAGATCCGCAAAGAAAATCACCGTAGTGAGTGTCTGGTATACATCTATAATGGCCAATTCCAGTATGAATGTGGTAAATGAAATAAGCATCAGAAGCAGAGGGTGAGATACACCCATTGTACTCCAATACCAATAACGAACCACAGCAAGTTATTTATTGTGATAGATACTTATAGACATCACAGCCCCAGAATAGGGTTAGAAAACCTTATTGCCCAGCAAAATATGGTGAAAGTCACAGCCACCACACAATGAGGACTGTACCAACCAATAATAAGCTGCATGTGCTTATAACCCAGGACTGCTCCTTCATCGGTCCTTCTGGGCTCAGGTTAAGCCTTGGTTACAGACCAGCTTACCATACTACAAGGAGACCTGCAGGACAGAGGCCCTGTGCTGCAGGAAGATCAAACCAATAACAGTTAGTACATGGATAATGGCACAGCATTGGGATGTACGCACATTACTCATCCAGGAGATCACGTCTATTCCAAATCCTTAGATGTCTAACCCCAAGTAAGGGTTGGATATTATTGAAACTAAGGAATACACCATCCGGCAGGGGATCTTTATACACTCAGACTGCCATTGTGGGAGTAACCATATTCCATGGCTAGAGAAAAAGTAGGTTTCTTCCTCATCACAGAGGGAGATTATCTACTGAGAAGCAGTGAAACTATGGGGTCTTAACAGTAAGAGCCCTGGATACAGTTTCATTTATCTTAGGAGCCGTGACTGCTGTAAGAGCCGCTATATGGGATCCTCTGCCACACGACACAGTGCTGCTGCTTCACCACAAGGTACAGAGGGCAGTGCTGATGTCCCTGGTAAACAAAACGCAACAGACTTATGGGACAAGAATCTGTCTGTCTATCTGATTGCCAAATGTGGAGTTTGGGAAGGATTAATAATAATAACAACAATAATAAACTTTTATTTATACAGTGTCCACATATTCCGCAGCGCTTTACAGTTTGACAGTCTCAAACACAACAGTCATAAGTAACAACCATATAATAATTAAAATAAATAAAAACCACCCTGCTCCTGAGAGCTTACAATCTACAATGAGGCAGGGAAGATACAAAGTACAAGTGTGTATCAACAATGTTTTATTTACAATGATGGTCCAGCCATCTTCAGGGGGTGGGGATAGATGGAGATCGTGAATGGGCTACACACACACAAACATAAAATGACTGATTAGGGAACGTGATAGGCCGCTCTGAACAAATGTGTTTTGAGGGTGCCCCTAAAACTATGCAAATTGTAGATGGTACAAATATCTTAGGGCAAAGTATTCCGAGGCTGAAGGAATCCTTTCAACTAGTGGGATTTTCTGCTCCCAGGACAGTAGTATGTCCTTTTATAGGATGTACCAAAATGACGTATGTCATCTTTTAAAGCTAATTATGTAATAGACTTGCCTTTAGCACTCAAAGTAGAACCTACCTGAGAGATCTGTTCCAAACAGAAGAAATGCAGATTTTACTAAGCCAATTCAAGCCTGTTTGCTTGACTAAGCCCTGTTGTAAAGAATGAAGTAGCAGAAGCTGGATCTGGGTCCAAAACACAAGGACTCCATATCCAGAGTTGAGGCCCAAGACAAAAATGTGAAGTGGTAGGCTGATGATACAATGTGCGGCCACACAAGGCACCAGACAGAAGGTCTAACCCAGTGGTTCACCGCCAGAGGCGAAAAAAGCACCAAGCCCGACACACTAATAATACCCCCTGAGGCAAAGGGCACCAAAACCCTATGATGCAATATGATGCATATAGGAACTATGAAGCAATATAATGCAATGATGTCCAAAGGCACTAATAATTAATCTGATTCAATACGATGCAATATGATGCACATAGGAATAATGAAGCAGTATGATGCAATATGATGCATGAAGTAACTATGAAGCGCTATGGTGCATATAGGAACAATGAAGCAATATGATGCATATAGGAGCTATGAAGCAATATGCTGTAATATAATGCACAAAGGCAATATGAAGCACTATGATGCATATAGGAACCTTGAAGCAATATGATGCATAAAGGTAATATGAGCACTATGATGCATATTGGAACCATGAAGCAATATGATGCAGAAAGGCAATATGAAGCACTCTGATGCATACAGGAACAATGAAGCACTATGATGCATATAGGAACCATGAAGCAATATGATGCAATATGATACATGAAGTCACTATGAAGCGCTATGATGCATATAGGAACTATGAAGCAATATGATGCACCCCCAAAGGCAATATGAAACCGTATGATGCCGTATGATGCCACAGAGGCACTCAATATGATGCATAGAGGCACTATGATGCAGTATCATGCACAGAGGCATGCAATATGATGCATAAAGCAGTATGATGCAGTATTATGCACGGAGGCACTCAATATGATGCATAGAGGCACTATGATGCAGTATTATGCACGGAGGCACGCAATATGATGCATAGAAGCAGTATGACTTACACTTTTAAGCAAAAGAGCCATCTATCAGAGTTCCAGATAAATCTCCACTCTGAACAGTACATCTCATTTATCAGACTGACTCCACCCGAAGGGGCTAATTAATGAGCAGCAGCTGGAGGGCAGTCTTCATGGAAACAATGTGCTGAATTAACACCTTGTGTCCTCCTCTGGATGGAGTAGTTAAGTTGCAAAGAAAAGTGAAACACTTGCTTATTGAAGCAGAAAATGGAAAGCATGCTTCCAAAAAGTAACTCTGAAGCCCAATCATAAGGCTCTGTGCAGACAAGACCTGCAACTAACGAAGTCCAGTCATGAGATGTAGCCTGGACATATGGCCCTACCATAGCCTAGAGGTCCACGGCCTAGCTGCAAATGGGTTCCAGGTACAGCTTTGGCACAAAGGCATGAGACTAGAGTCAGCCCAGAGGCCCAGGCCATCAGTGCAACATTAAACCATGCACTCACCAGTGCTGGCTCCATACCTGCTAGAAAGGGGGAGCTGGTAACGCTGAAAGCCTACCGTGGAAGGAAGCGGCGTCCCGTCAGGAATGCTGCATTACTGCCTGTGTTCCATCGTGGAACGCACACCGATCCTATGTGCCGGTGCCCCTTTCTGACATCACCGGAAGCACAATGGCCTTCTCCACCACTTTCGGGAGTAGCGGTGTTTTGCCGGTCGGCATCCTAGCCGAGAGCCCCCACCGGGAGGAAGCGGCTCTACCCAGGAGCCCGTCCGCTCGACTGGTCTCTGGTGCTGAGGGACTCCCCACTGGGGAGTTTCCACCCTGGGCTACTTGACAGGGGGAAGGATTGGACCTGCCGCACGATCCCCCTAAGCCCATTGCGCATTATGTTTCCACCCCCATGCTTCACAGTAGGTATGTTGTTCTTTGGATGCAACTCAGCATTCTGTCTACTCCAAAAAACGTTGAGTTTTGTTTCTAACAAACAGTTCTACTTTGGTTTCATCAGACCATATGACATTCTCCCAATACTCTTCTGGATAATGCAAATGCTCTCTAGCAAACTTCAGACGGGCCCAGACATGTACTCGCTTAAGCAGGGAGACTGGCACTGCAGGATCTGTCTTGCGAGACAATGACCTGTGATGACGAAGTGGTCTCGCGAGACCGCTACGTCATCGGGTCATTTTGCAAGGCATCACTGGGAACGGGAGCTGCCGGCAGCATCGCAAGCATTGGGAAGGCTGCAGGGGCCGCGGTAAGGCTGCGGGGGACGCCGGAGGGTAAGAACATCACGATTTTTTTTTTTTTTTTAACATTATATCTTTTTACTATTGATGCTGCATGGGCAGCATCAATAGTAAAAAGAGAGAGAACAAGAGAGAATTTCCCTGAAGGGAAATTCTTCAGCGCATGCTCATTATGAAAAGACGGCATCCGTCGCTGGATTCCTGCTTTTGACAGTCCGCGACGGATCCTGCGCTGTCCGTAATGGAAGCCTATGGACGCAGGATCCGTCGCTGAGCGATTTTCCGACATACACAAACGTTTCTACGTGCATTGTCTCCGCCCGACGGACAGCGATTTTATAACGGATCCAGCACACGACGGATTAGGCTACTTTCACACTAGCGTTTTTCGGCGGACGTCGCAATGCGTCGTTTAGGAGAAAAAAATGCATCCTGCAAAGTTGTCTGCAGGATGCGTTTTTTCCCCATAGACTTACATTACTGACGCATTGCGACGTATCGCCACACGTCGCAACCGTCGTGCGACGGTTGCGTCGTGTTTGGGCGCACCGCCACCACAAAAAAAGTTACATGTAATGTTTTTTTGTGCGTCTAGTCCGCCATTTTTGACCGCGTATGCGTGGCCGAAACTCCGCCCCCTCCTCCCCGAACCTTACAATGGGGCAGCAGGAGCATCGTAAGACTGCTTCCGCTGCCCCCGTTGTGCTTTTCTTTCACAGCATGCGTCGGTACGTCGGCCCATGTGAAAGCTAGCTAGTGTGAAAGCAGCCTAAAACAGAAGGCCATCTGTCACAATCCGTCGCTAATACAAGTCTATGAGAAAAAAACAGATCCAGCAGAAACATTTGCTGGATCCGTTTTTTTTTTTTTTTTTTTTTTTCACGAAACGACCCATTGTGACGGAAAAAGAAAGACGGGAAGTGTGAAAGAGGCCTTAAGGGGGTTAAAAAGTTGCAAACGCCCTTCACTATGGGAGTGGCACAAAAAAAGTATACAATTAGTTCACAAAAAGTATATTCATATGTGGAATTTTTGTAGCATTTTTTAGCTGCAGCATATTTTCTGTAAAACATGCAACATTTTATCGAATCAGCATAAATCAATGAGATTTATGAAATCTCGTACACACACTGGGTTTTTAATCGCATGTATTTTAAGCCCTACTAAGTTTCCGCCAAGATGCATAATGTCGTCTAGCATTCAGTATGTCAATTATTTGAGCATTTATGCAGCACTTTTCACCCAAATGAATTGTTGAAAAAAAAAAATAAGAAAGAAAACAACGCACATTAGAAAAAAAACCAAAAAACAATTCAGCTACAAGCTAAACAGGCTTAAAAATTCCTCAGAAGGAATTCCCCCTGAGGATCTTCACCTTGCTAAATTGTTCATGACCTGCTGCATCAAAAAGTATAGCATTTTATTTTTCTGCAAATAGCCATCATCGAAAATCAAGCAATTTCTTATTGTAGCAGCAGCTCTGTTGGACCATTTTCTGGCCTTTATCTTGCTAAGAATGTGTGTGTGTGTGTGTGTGTGTGTGTGTGTATGTGTACATATATATATATATATATATATATATACACACACAGTGCCTAAAAGTAGTATTCAACCCCCTGCAGATTTAGCAGGTTTAATAAGATGCAAATAAGTTAGAGCCTTCAAACTTCAAACAAGAGCAGGATTTATTAACAGATGCATAAATCTTTCATACCTAAAAGTTTTGTTGCTCAGTTAAATTTTTATAAATTTTAAACATAAAAGTGTGGGTCAATTATTATTCAACCCCTAGGTTTAATATTTTGTGGAATAACCTTTGTTTGCAATTACAGCTAATAATCGTCTTTTATAAGACCTGATCAGGCCGGCACAGGTCTCTGGAGTTATCTTGGCCCACTCCTCCATGCAGATCTTCTCCAAGTTATCTAGGTTCTTTGGGTGTCTCATGTGGACTTTAATCTTGAGCTCCTTCCACAAGTTTTCAATTGGGTTAAGGTCAGGAGACTGACTAGGCCACTGCAACACCTTGATTTTTTGCCTCTTGAATCAGGCCTTAGTTTTCTTGGCTGTGTGCTTTGGGTCGTTGTCTTGTTGGAAGATGAAATGACGACCCATTTTAAGATCCTTGATGGAGGAGCGGAGGTTCTTGGCCAAAATCTCCAGGTAGGCCGTGCTATCCATCTTCCCATGGATGCGGACCAGATGGCCAGGCCCCTTGGCTGAGAAACAGCCCCACAGCATGATGCTGCCACCACCATGCTTGACTGTAGGGATGGTATTCTTGGGGTCGTATGCAGTGCCATCCAGTCTCCAAACGTCACGTGTGTGGTTGGCACCAAAGATCTCGATCTTGGTCTCATCAGACCAGAGAACCTTGAACCAGTCAGTCTCAGAGTCCTCCAAGTGATCATGAGCAAACTGTAGACGTGCCTTGACATGACGCTTTGAAAGTAAAAGGTACCTTACGGGCTCGTCTGGAACGGAGACCATTGCGGTGGAGTACGTTACTTATGGTATTGACTGAAACCAATGTCCCCACTGCCATGAGATCTTCCCGGAGCTCCTTCCTTGTTGTCCTTGGGTTAGCCTTGACTCTTCGGACAAGCCTGGCCTCGGCACGGGAGGAAACTTTCAAAGGCTGTCCAGGCCATGGAAGGCTAACAGTAGTTCCATAAGCCTTCCACTTCCGGATGATGCTCCCAACAGGGGATTTTGTACCCCTTGCCAGCCTTGTGACCCTCCACGATCTTGTCTCTGATGGCCTTGGAATGCTCCTTTGTCTTTCCCATGTTGACCATGTTTGAGTGCTGTTCACAAGTTTGGAGAGGGTCTTAAATAGTCAGAAAAGGCTGGAAAAATAGATAATTAATCCAAACATGTGAAGCTCATTGTTCTTTGTGCCGGAACTACTTGTTAATACTTTAGGGGAACCAAACAGAATTCTGGTGGGTTGAGGGGTTGAATAATAAATGACCCTCTGAAAAGACTTTTCCCAATTTAAAAAAAAAAATAAACAAAGAAATAACATTCTTTTTTGCTGCAGTGCATTTCACACTTCCAGGCTGATCTACAGTCCAAATGTCACAATGCCAAGTTAATTCCAAATGTGTAAACCTGCTAAATCTGCAGGGGGTTGAATACTACTTGTAGGCACTGTATATATATATATATATATATATATATATATATATATATATATATATATATATATATATATATATATATATATATATATATAATCAGTAGGTCTTTACTGCAAGCCATCACATAGATGTATCCTGATCGCATGGTGAAAACAACATGCAAACAGTTGTTCTTAAAAAGTAGTAGCAAAAGAATCTACAAGTTGTCCTAAAAAAAAAAATAAAACCCTGTCTTCATACAACTTACCTAACAGAGAAAAAAAAAAAAAAAAAGTTATGCGTCTCTGAATGCAAAAAACAGAAAAACTACTAAGAGTGCCTCAATTGTACTGATCTACAGAGTAAAGCCAAAATAGATAATCCAGCTCCACTCATTTTCACATTGAAAAATGAGCGGGCCGGCAATATTTACAGATATCTGCCAACTGGTGTGCGCGAGCAGCCAGACAAAACACTCCTAGTTATTACAATACAGGAGAGTGCTACCTGCCGCCCGTGCACACCAGCCAGCAGATAACTGTAGAAGTAAAATCACCAGCCTCACTCACCTGCTGATGGAGTGGAATATACATGATAGTGATTAGCGAGTGTACTCGTTGCTTGGGTTTCCAGAGCACGCTCGGGTGATCTCCGAGTATTTGTAACTGCTCGGAGATTTAGTCTTTGTTGAAGCAGCTGCATAATTTACGGCTGCTAGCCAGCCAGAGTACATGTGGCGGGTTGCTAGGGAATCCCCACATCTATTCAAGCTGTCCATCAGCCGTAAATCATGCAGCTGAGGCAAGGAAAACTAAATCTCCGAGCAGTTACAAATACTCGGAGACCACCCGAGCGTGCGTGGGAAAACCCAAGCAACAAGTATACTCGCTCATCACTATACATGACGAATGTGAAGTCATTGTCAGTGCAAGAGTTTAGGTTCACTCAGAGGCAGAGATAGAAGAGGCCCTCTGTGCAAGAATGTCTTTAACATCAAAACTACCACAGAAAATACAAACACTTAGGACCCTAGTGATGGAAAAGATAAGGCTTCACCATGCTTTAATATTAAGCAACAGTTGAATTAAGTAGTCTTAAACAAGACGTTCATGAACAATCGGCAAATGTTCCAGATTTGTTATACAGAAGAAAATATAATGTATCAAAAGGAAGTACATATTTGTCATGGAGGAAACTGGCTCAAGTGCACGGCTTCCTCCTACAATGCCGAGCCGCGTGGATATTTGTGGAATTTTGAACTGTATAAAGGATGGGAAGAGATTGGAAGGGGGTCACTGGGAAGACTTTGGCTGCTTTCACACATTAGTTTTTTGCCGTCAGGCTCAAAACAGTGAATTCTGAAAAAAACGGATCCGGCAAAAGTTGCCGCCAGATCTGTTTTTTTCTCATAGACTTGTATTAGTGACGGATGGTCTCACATTTCATCCATTTTTTGCCGGATCCGTCGAAAATTGGTTTTCCGGCGACCAGAAAAACGGACATAATAACGTTTGTGTCAGTCAAAAAAACGGACAGCGATCCGTCGCCATCCGTCATTTGCTAACGTGAACACGTTCATTATGTACACAAAAAGAAAAAGTTCCAATCTTTGCTACAAATCAAGGAGCCAAATTCTTCATATATCCCTAATAAAATAGAAAATCTTTGATACTTGAGATGATCAGGCATGACACAAAATATGGAATAGTACAAGCTCATTTATTTGTATTTAGTTAGTGGTTGCAGATGATGCATTAAGTGACCTATCACATATTATGTACCTTAGCTATAACACAACTGGCACATTAATGTAGAAACTATACTGTAATCATACAGAAAACGTGCAATTACAGAACAGATTATAGTTTACCTTTAGCTAGAAGAGTTACAATTATCGACATCACAACCTGACATAGGAAACCACGTTGCGGATTCGTGTGCGGATTTTTCTGCACAGTTTTTGAAAAATTCGCAGGTAAAACGCACCGCATTTTACCTGTGGATTACCCGTGGATTTCGCCTGCATTTTTACACCTGCAGGTTCCTATTGAGGAGCAGGTTTAAAACGCTGAGGGATCCGCACAAAGAATTGACATGCTGCAGAAAATAAACCGCAGCGTTTCCACACGGTATTTTCCGCAGCATGTGCACTGGGGATTTGGTTTTCCATAGGTTTACATGGTACTGTAAACCGCATGGAAAACTGCTGCGAATCCGCAGCCAAATCCGCAACGTGTGCACATACCCTGAAACAGATTTATTAGTACCAGAGGCGACATGCACTATGGCTATTGAACTATGTAGTCGAAGCAATGATCAGCAGCCCTTACTGCACTTATACATCACCCCCTACATTGTGTGCAGAATTATTAGGCAGCTTATTTTCCTAACAAAAAAAAAAAAAAATTGGACAAAAAAGACATTTAATGGACTCTGAAAAGCCAAAAATTGTTACAAGTCTTACAGAGGGATGCGCACTCTTGGATTCTTTAAGATATTGGGGTATGATCACAGAACCATCAAAAGTTTTGTTTCAAATAGTCTAAGGGATGCATTAAACGTGTTGAGAAAGAAAGACGCACGTTAACTACCAAAGAGTTGAGAAGGCTCAAACGTGAAGCAACCATGAACCCATTATTCTCCAGTGCTGTCATATTCCAGAACTGCAACCTCTCTGGAGTGTCCAGAAGTGTTCAGAGCTCAGACGTGGCCAAGGCTGAAGTCAGAACACCACTCATCTATGCACATTAGTTGAAACGTCAAGGGTGTCTATCACCAAATCTTGCCACGTAATTAGCATGAGTTCGGTATTTCCTCTAATGGATATTCAATTACATGCAGCTCAGCAAAGTACACAAGTTTACATAATTCGCCACTAAGCTGTTAAATACTTTATTCTAAGAGGGCTAGACAGGGGTGAAACTAATCACTAATCCTCAGTAGCCATTTTGTTAAAAGGGTTTTCCACTCACCAGTAGTGATGACCTATCTAACACCGGGTTGCTAGCAGCTCTGGTGAGGGACAGATGTAACCAATCTAATGAAGCGGAACACAACGCTGCATCACATTGCTTAGCGGCAGTTTTTAGGTACTGTAGACAAATGGAGCTGATATGTAGTACCCAAGATTAGCTCTAGATAATTTCTGCCTTATCTTAAAGCGGCAATAACCTAAACAAGTTCACAAAGGGGATTAGCAGCAGAGTCACAAACCTACCCTGTCTCACACATCCTGTTTATACCATCTGAGTGATGTATGAAGAATAAATCTCTATAGTCTTCTATGTGATGCTACTTTAGCCTTTTTTCCACTGCCTCATAATTTAAAGAGCTGTCCAGGAGAAACTCATCACAAGCTGGAGGCAGAGAATAGAGTCCAAAAGTGGTTTAGGGATTCACACTCTCAGGTAGGCTTAAAGTAGAGTTCACACAGTGTTAGGATTTGAACCTGCGACCCTTTGTTTGCTAGTCTGTTCCTTTGCTTGATGAGCTATTTGGAACTTGCTTGACTTCTGCCTGAAACCATATGAACTTCGTCTGGGATAGAGATCATCACCTGCCCTGCTGATTTGTCCCCGCCCTGATTGAGCTTGATTGGACCTACTATATATACCTGGTCCTGTGCAGCTTCCTGTTGCTGAGTATTTTGTGTGCTCAGTCTAACTGAGTGAAGCAATCTCTGAGCTCCTGGTTGGAAGGTGTCTTGCTGGCATCTTCCTGCTTCTTATTGATATTCTGCTGCTATTACCCTGAACTCCTGCTGCTCATACGGACTTTGTGCACGTGTGTTATCCAGGCCGGCCCTTGCTTGGGCTGGTCCTTGCATCTGCGGATATATTGAACTGCCACTGCCATATATTGCATCTCCAGAGGTCTTTCCACGGTCCGGTCACTTGTATACATCTGCTTCGGCCACTGACCTTCAGTCCTGTATCGCCAGTAACGTGACAGGATACTCAGCCCAAAAATGGAGGCCGCTGGGGCAGAAACTATGGATACACGTGTCAGAAAGCTGCAGGGTGCAATGTCCAATTTGCACGCCGAACAGATGAATGGAAAAGCACGGATGGATGCATTTATTATACAAAGCGACCATAATGTACAGAATCTCCAACAAACTATCCAAGATTTGCAGAATACGGTACAGGTGTTGACTGTCCGAATTACACAGCTAGAAGGACAAGCTTCCGTCTCAACGTCTGACAGGCCCCCCAAATTGCCACCGTTTCGTTTTGGAGGTGATCGAGATAAATTTCGTGGATTTTTAAACCAATGCTATCTGTTCTTCGATACACATCCTAATCAGTTCCCGACCGATAGGTCAAAGGTGTTATGCATCATTATGCTGTTAACCCACAAAGCGATCGCTTGGGCTAATCCTCTGATTGAGACTCGGGACGCACGTTTAGACAATTTGAATGAGTTCATTCGGGCGATGCAGCAGATGTTTGATGACCCAAATCGTGCAGCTACAGCTGAATCAACGTTGCTGGCATTACGACAAGGCAAACGTCCCGTCGCAGAATATGCTATGGAGTATAGGAGGTGGGCCGTCGACACTGAATGGAATAATGCAGCAAAAGTAACCTTCTTTAAAAGAGGACTTTCTAGTGCAGTAAAAGACGAACTTGCCCGTGGAGAGACCCCTTCAGATTTGGATGATTTCATCAAACATTGCATCCGGATTGATACCCGTCTGTCTGAACGACGACAAGAGAAGTGGAATTCCATGAATCGCTCAACTAACTCATATAACTCTTCCCTGCCATCGGTCATCAAAGAAGTGCCTAGCCGGAATCCCCGGGATACAGAATCAGAGCCGATGCAAGTAGACGCGATCCAGAGACGAGCGAGTGCAGAACGAAGAGAACAAAGATTTAAAGAGAATCTATGTCTGTACTGCGGGGAAGCAGGACATTTTCTCATTAACTGTCCAAGTCGTCCCACAAGCCGTTCACGAAAAATGGTGGCGGCCATAATGGACCCTGACTCCTCCGACGAGGAGTCTTACATTTCAGAGACTGATTATGCTAAGGATGAGATCCAGTCTATATCATCCATAGCTCCACATGTTAGGAAAGAGAACCGAGAATCCCATTATTTTGTAACAATTAAACTGAAGGTCAACTCCCTGTGGATCACCGCATCAGCCATGATCGATTCGGGAGCCAGCGGGATTTTCATGGATTCTGCGTTTGCTCAAAAACATGGCATAGAGGTGCAAAAAAGACGTTCACCTATTGTGATGGAGACAGTAGATGGATCTCCACTGAATTCGGGGCCAGTGGACCATGAGACAGGACTTTTGGAGCTCTATATTGAGCCACAGCACCGCGAGATGTTGACATTCCTAATTATTTCTTCCCCACATTTTCCGATTATTTTAGGTCTGCCCTGGTTACAGAAGCAAAATCCTAGCATCGACTGGGAGATGAAAAAGATCAGTTTCCCCGTAATGGACGTTCGGGCGGAAGTTACAAGTGAGTCAACATTAGAAACAGCCCAGAATTCAGAATTACCTCAGCTACCAGCGGTGTATGAAGATTTTCTAGTTGTCTGTGACAAGAGGGGGGCAGATACACTTCCCCCGCATCGACCATACGACTGCCCAATAGAGCTACTCCCAGGGGCGGCTATACCATTTGGAACTATCTATCCTCTAGCAGGTCCTGAACTAAAGGCTCTCAAAGAATTTATTGAAGAAAATCTGAACAAAAAATTCATTCGTCCATCATCCTCGCCCGCTGGAGCTCCTATATTCTTCGTTAAAAAGAAGGATGGAACCCTTCGGCCAGTAGTGGACTACAGGGAGCTTAATAAAGTGACGATTAAAAATCGTTATCCCTTACCATTGATCCCGGAACTCCTAGAAAAGGTGCGATGTGCGAAGATCTTCACTAAGTTAGATTTACGTGGGGCATATAACTTAGTACGTATAAGACCTGGGGATGAGTGGAAGACAGCTTTCCGTACCCGATATGGACACTTTGAGAGTCTAGTGATGCCCTTCGGACTTTGCAATGCTCCAGCTACTTTCCAGCACTTGGTGAATGATATTTTCCGAGACCTGTTGGACCAGTTCATGGTCGTTTATCTAGACGACATCCTGATTTTTTCTAACTCTTTGGAAGAACATCAAACGCACGTAAGACGAGTGCTAGAACGTTTAAGAGAGAATTCATTGTATATTAAATTAGAAAAATGTGAATTCCATCAAGAAGAGATCCAGTTCTTGGGATATGTCATTTCACCTCAAGGATTACGGATGGATGCTAAGAAAACGCAAGCTATCACCGAGTGGCCTATCCCTAAAAATGTGAAAGAGGTCCAGCGTTTTGTGGGGTTCGCCAACTTTTACAGACGTTTTATTAAAAATTTTTCAGAAATTGTGGCACCCATCACGCAACTGACAAAAAAAGGAGCAAATTTCATCTGGACTCCCCAGGCGCAAGAAGCATTCTCTCGTTTAAAAATGAAATTCACGACGGCTCCCATATTACGCCATCCTGACCCAGAATTGGCATTCATCATCGAGGTGGATGCCTCAGACTGTGCGGTCGGTGCTATCCTCTCTCAGAGGACAGGGGAAAAGAAGTTGCTGCATCCATGTGCATTTTTCTCACAACGTATGTCCTTAGCCGAAAAGAACTATGATGTGGGTAATAAAGAATTGCTCGCCATTATATCAGCATTCAAAGAGTGGAGACATCATCTTCAAGGAGCGGCACAGCAAATTTTGGTGTTGACCGATCATCGCAATCTAGAGTTTATCAGGTCTGCAAAATGCCTCTCTCCTCGGCAGACCCGTTGGAGTCTGTTTCTGAATCAGTTTAATTTTGTAATATCATATCGACCAGGCTCCCGTAACAAGAAGGCAGACGCATTATCCCGAATGTATTCAAGTGATGTTAACCTCGTAACAACACCCAAACCTATTGTGGCCGATACTAAAATCGTGGGAGTAATACATGATGGAGATTTGCTGGAAGATCTGAAAGCAGCATACGAAACAGACTCTTTTCTATCACGTCCATCAGGGGACATACACCTATTTTTCAAAAATCAAGTATGGACTGATGGTCGACGACTATATGTGCCAGAAGCAGCTCGGTTAAAAGTTCTACAACTAGTACACGACTCTAAAGTTGCAGGGCATAAAGGGGTACAGAAAACGCAGGAGTTTTTGTCACGTTTCTTTTGGTGGCCAAACTTTCAAGAAGACGTGAAGAAGTACGTTAAGTCTTGTGACATCTGTGCCAGACATAAGACCCCACGTGTATCTCCTATGGGACTATTGCAGCCTCTTGCCATTCCAACACGTCCATGGGGATCGATTTCAATGGACTTTATAGTGGATCTACCTGATTCCAAGGGAAAGACATCCATTCTGGTGGTAGTGGATCGACTTACGAAAGCAGCGCATTTTATCCCGTGTACAGGTCTGCCTTCAGCAAAAGATACAGCTGATCTGATAATTTGCAATGTTTTTCGTCTCCACGGAGTGCCGGATGAAGTCGTCTCAGATCGAGGTGTGCAATTTACATCTAAATTTTGGCGCAGTCTGTGCTCAGCACTAGACATCAAGGTACGATTGTCAACCGCTTATCATCCGCAATCTAACGGTCAACCAGAACGTACGAATCAGACACTGGAGCAGTATCTCCGTTGTTATATTTGCCATCTGCAAGACGACTGGGTAGATTTGTTGCCATTTGCAGAGTTTTCATACAACAATTCACAGAATGCCTCTACGAAACAGACGCCATTTTTTGCAAATCTTGGATATCATCCAAACATCCTTCCCAAGAATCCTGTGGCGCCATTAATACCAGCAGTCGCAGAAAGAATCTCTCTCCTACAGAAAAATCTGAATGTCCTGAAAGACACATTAAGGGAAGCTCAGGAGAAATATAAAAAAGCTGCTGACAGGTATCGTAGACCTACTCCCACGTTTAGGATTGGAGATCGAGTGTGGCTATCCACTAAGAATTTGAAATTGAAGATTCCTTCTCCTAAATTAGGACAGAAGTTTGTGGGACCATACAAAATCAATAAGATTGTGAGTCCATTGGCTGTACGTTTACAGCTACCAAAATCAATGAAGATTCATCCTGTATTCCACGTGTCTTTGTTGAAAGCCGCCACAGCCAATCCATTCCCGGAGCGATTCCCTCCGCCTCCCGATTCAATTGAAGTGGATGGACAGGAGCAGTTTCTGGTGGAGAAGATCTTGGATTCTCGAATTCATAGAAATGGTTTACAATATTTGATCAAATGGCAGGGCTACGACACAGAAGAAAATTCATGGGAACCGGTAGGCAATGTCAATGCTCCCCGTTTGATTAGACAATTTCATCAGCGGTATCCTGAAAAGCCTGGGCAAATTGCATCCAGAGGCCGCCGTTAAGAGGGGAGTATTGTTAGGATTTGAACCTGCGACCCTTTGTTTGCTAGTCTGTTCCTTTGCTTGATGAGCTATTTGGAACTTGCTTGACTTCTGCCTGAAACCATATGAACTTCGTCTGGGATAGAGATCATCACCTGCCCTGCTGATTTGTCCCCGCCCTGATTGAGCTTGATTGGACCTACTATATATACCTGGCCCTGTGCAGCTTCCTGTTGCTGAGTATTTTGTGTGCTCAGTCTAACTGAGTGAAGCAATCTCTGAGCTCCTGGTTGGAAGGTGTCTTGCTGGCATCTTCCTGCTTCTTATTGATATTCTGCTGCTATTACCCTGAACTCCTGCTGCTCATACGGACTTTGTGCACGTGTGTTATCCAGGCCGGCCCTTGCTTGGGCTGGTCCTTGCATCTGCGGATATATTGAACTGCCACTGCCATATATTGCATCTCCAGAGGTCTTTCCACGGTCCGGTCACTTGTATACATCTGCTTCGGCCACTGACCTTCAGTCCTGTATCGCCAGTAACGTGACACACAGACAATTCAGTTTGGTCCAAATAGGGTAGGTTTATTGCTTTCATAAAACGCCAAGTGATTCAAAACCAAATACAGCTTTTTCTGGGCACAAAAGGTATCACAGCAAATAAACAGTTCATTTAGCAGGGCATATATACCAGTGCTTGCTCATCCAAACAGATTACAGTCCTTTCTCCAGGAGCAAACTTTGAACAGAGAAAAGGCCTGGTCTCTGTATCCCCTTCAGCCCCAGTAGTTTCCAGCACCAAACAGAAGTGTTCAACTCTGGGCACAATTCACACTGATCAGGGTGCAGCCTCCACATGGTTCCCTGCAACTACAACACAGACTGCTCAGCTTTCCTAGCTGACCCATGCAGTCTCCATCCAGAGAGAGGGTGAGAGAGACCTTGGCACGTCTCTCCCAACTATAGCTCACATTTTAGCTGGTTACTCACCAGAAGCACTCTCTACTTTGCTCAATATCGAGCAGACTAACTCACAGTAAACACATGACCTTGTACAAGTAAAAAAAAATAAAAACTAAGCAGATGCATCTAATCATATCCTGCAGAGCTAGGACTTAATCCTGTCCTACTTGGTTCTGCTACTGTGGATAAGTAAGGGGGTGTAGACTGTACTGTCACGTTCCTGCCACTAAAAACACAAATAGCATTGTTTTGCAATGTGAATTGCAATAGAGAGTAAAATTATATTGAATAGCATACAAGTAATGCAAGTGTTGGTAATGTACAGTGTAGGATAGCACATGAAGAGACAGTTTAGGACTTTGCATAAGTAGGATAAGGTAGTTGACTGTAGTTAGACGATGACAATAGAGTAAGAAGGTGTTAAAGTTTGTGACTAGCCCATACTGGGAGGGAAAATGCCAGTGTGGCACCCCAGAGTCCGGTTGCCACAGTGACATTGCCTCCCTCTAAGGGGTGATGTCATGCCTGGAGGCAAGAGGGGCGGTCCCCATGCCAGGTAACACAGTGTACATGTCAATTCCTGCTCCAGGCCAGGAAGGGGAGCTTCCTTATAAATTCTGGCTAGCAGGTGGGGTTAGTGAGTCAGAAAGAAGTCAGCTGAGAAAGTAAACTGGGGAGTTGTCATGGAAACGGGAGCCAGATGGAGCTTGTGACAGGACAGTGAGAACCCAGAGCAGAGCGCTGACAAAAAGGGATGCCAGAGTCCTTGGCTGGGCGGGTGCTGTACACCCTGACAGCCGAATCTGGAGGGCAGGGGACTGCAAGTTCCCTGGCCACACCGAACACCTGAAGGCACAGTAGCAGACCAAGAGCCCGGGGCTGACGGTGAAAAGGACAGTGACCGTGAAATAGGCTCACGCTCTCTGCCATACAGGTTAGAAATCATCATGCAGGAGAAGGCCGCAGCTTAGCTACAAGCAGCAGGGACCCTAAAAGAGCGCAGAAGGATTTTTTCAGTTTTGCGTTTTCATTTTTCCCTTCCCTTCTTCCCAGAGTCATAACTTTTTTATTTTTTTGTCAATATGGCCATGTGAGGGCTTATTTTTTGCGGCACGAGTTGTACTTTAGAACGACACCATTGATTTTACTATGTCATGTACTAAAAAAATGGGGGAAAAATCCTAGTGCGGTGAAATTGCAAAAAAAGTGCAATGCCACACTTGTTTTTTTTGTTTGGCCTTTTTACTAGGTTCCCTAGATGCTAAAACTGACCTGCGATTATGATTCTCCAGGTCAATACGAGTTCATAGACACCAAACATGTTTAGGTTCTTTTTTTTTTTTATTATTTAAGTGGTGAAAAAAAAAATCCAAACTTTGTAAAAAGAAAAAAAAAAATTGCGCCATTTTCCGATATCGTCTCCATTTTTCATGATCTCGGGTTAGATGAGGGTTTATTTTTTGCATGCCGAGCTGGCATTTTTAATGATACTATTTTGGTACAGATACGATCTTTTGATCGCCCCGTTATTGCATTTTAATACAATGTCGCGGCGACCAAAAGAAAAAAAAAAAGTAATTCTGGCGTTTTGACTATTTTTCCCTTGCTACACTGTTTAGTGATCAGGTGAATCCTTTTTCATTGATTGGGCGATTCTCAATGCAGCGATACCAAATATGTGTATGTTTGACTTTTTTATTGTTTTATTTTGAATGGGGCAAAGGCGGGGGGTGTGACTTGAACTTTTATATTTTTTTATATTTTTGATATACCCGATTACTTACCGGTAATGCTCTTTTATAGAGCCCACGACAGCACCCACTAGAGAGAGGGGATCTGCCCGTAGGAACAGGAAACCTACAGAGAGATAAAAGGGGCGGCCCCCCTCACTCCTCAGTTGTATTACAGAGAATAGGAGGAACCGCCGCCAGGCTTTAGTTAATAGGCTCAGGAATATGCACATATTTACAACCTTATACTATAATGATCTATTATTTATACCTCACTATAATGACACCACAAGCTACTATAAAAAGGGAGGGATGTGAATTGGTGCTGTCGTGGGCTCTATAAAAGAGCATTACCGGTAAGTAAACCGGTATTTTCTATTCGCCACGACAGCACCCACTAGAGAGATTTACAGAGACTATAGATTGGGTGGGTTCACCGTGTCAAGGACCGATATTCCAAAGGTTAGATCAGAGGCGGAAGATAGGTCTAATCTATAGTGCTTATAGAAAGTACTAGGTGAAGACCAGGCTGCGGCCTAAGGGTACTGTCACACAGTGGCACTTTGGTCGCTACGACGGCACGATCCGTGACGTTCCAGCGATATCCATACAATATCGCAGTGTCTGACACGCTACTACGATCAGGGACCCCGCTGAGAATGGTACGTCATAGCAGATCGTTTGAAACTTTCTTTCGTCGTCAAGTGTCCCGCTGTGGCGGCATAATTGCATCGTGTGACAAAGGTTGTATACGATGTGCGCACAGTAACCAATGGCTTCTACATCGCAAATACGTCATGAAATTATCGCTCCAGCGCCGTGTATTGCAACGTGTGACCGCAGTATACGACGCTGGAGCGATAATCAAGCGACGCTGCAACGTCACAGATCGTGCCGTCGTAGCAACCAAAGTGCCACTGTGTGACAGTACCCTTACATATAAGGTCTATTGGCACGTTCGCCTTCTCTGCCCAGGAAGTCGACAAGGCTCATGTAGAGTGTGCTCTCACATGCAGTGGAGGATCTCTTCCTCTAGCTTTATACGCCAAGATTATGGCCTCTCTAATCCAGCGTGACAACGTATTCTTTGTGACTCTGGATCCCTTGTTTTTACCCTGGAAAGACACAAAGAGAGCCCTACTCTTCCTCCAGTCCCTAGTCCTCTCTAAATAGGTCAGAACAGTCCTTTTAACGTCTAGGGTATGAAGTCTTACTTCTTCTGGAGTTGAGTGGTCTTTATAAAAAGTAGGTAGGAAGATCTCCTGGGATCTATGAAAACTAGTGGCTACTTTAGGAAGATAAGACGGGTCTGTTTTCAAAATTATCCTGTCAGATGTTACAGATAAAAATGGAGGATCTATTGATAAGGCATGGAGATCGCTCACTCTTCTAGCAGATACCAATGCTTCTAACAACACCGTATTTAATGAAATATTTTTCAATGAGGCTGTATGAAGAGGTTCGAAAAGGCTCTGTGTCAATGCATCTAGGACTAAAGTTAGATCCCACTGAGGGACCTGTGGTATAGATTGGTTTTGATCGCTCACATGCAGATATAAAACGGGATATCCACCTATCGCCTGCAACATCATAATTAAAGAGAGCTCCTAGAGCTGAGATCTGAGATCTGAACCTTTAGAGTGCTTACAGAGAGCCCTAACTCAAGACCCCTCTGCAGAAACTCTAATATTGAGAATATGGGTACGTCAGAAGAAAGTTGTGCTGTATGGAATTTAAGAAATTTTCTCCAGACTCTGAAATTCTGGTAGTAGAAGCAGGGGTGGATTAAGGGTAGCCAGGGCCCCGGGCTGTTCAGTCATGTGACGGGGGGGGGGGGGGGGGGGGGGGTCATGTGACTGGGGGGGGGGGGGGGGGTCCATGTTATACCTGAACCAGATTATTCCAGAAAAATGGCCGGGCCCTACTCTACTGTAACCTATTAAATATTTGTTAAAATATGCAATACAATTTAGCTATATTTTGATTTATTTTTCAATTTTTAAAATGACCAATATCACATACAAGGAACAAATACCACCGCACCATGACCAGACCACAAATTACAACCACAGTGATCGAATAATATCACATACAAGGAACAAATACCACCGCACCATGTTAAGACCACATATTACCACCACTTGGTGACCAAATAGCACATACAAGGGACAAATACCGCAACACCATTTCCAGACCACACATTACCACCACATAGTGACTGAATACTACAATACTGATCAGTAACAAAAAAACAACACAATACTATCACCATAAGTGCCAGTATTCACAGGAGATCTGTACTTAGTATGCAGTTTCTGTGTAGAGGTAATACAGAGATCACTGGTGACATTGTACACAGGACCTCTGTATATAGTATACAGTGTATAGTGTCAGTGTATAGGTAACACTGACTCACCAGTGACATCTCTAGGTGAAGTCCTTCATCTTTCATCCAGCACAGACCGCCATCATTTCTTCCAGCCAGGACTCGTTTCTCCAGGAAATAACACAGTTATCTCGAGCTCCGCTTGCAGAACACATTACTTAATTTTTCCCAACTTCTACATTACACCACATGAAGAAAAAAAAGGCGATATAGTGTCACTCTGCACAGTAACAGGACCGCCCCTCCATTTAAAAGAGTATACTCAAAAAATAAAATACATCACTGCAGTAATAATATCCCTTAATTAGCCCCTATGTCCAGCATTGCCCCCAGACAGTGTGTTCAACAATCTGCCCCAGTATGTCCAGCATATTGCCCCAGAGTGTTCAGCATTGCCCCCAGTGTCCAGCAATCTGCCCCAGTGTGTCCAGCATATTACCCCCAGTGTGTCCAGCAATCTGCCCCAGTATGTCCAGCAATCTGCCCCAGTGTCTCCAGCATTGCCCCAGTGTCTCCAGCATTCATCTGCCCCAGTGTGTCCTCCAGCATTGCCCCAGTGTGTCCAGCAATCTGCCCCAGTGTCTCCAGCATTGCCCCCAGTGTGTCCAGCAATCTGCCCCAGTGTCTCCAGCAATCTGCCCCAGCGTCTCCAGCATTGCCCCCAGTGTCCAGCAATCTGCCCCAGTGTCTCCAGCATTGCCCCCAGTGTCTCCAGCATTGCCCCCAGTGTCTCCAGCAATCATCTGCCCCAGTGTCTCCAGCATTGCCCCAGTGTCTCCAGCACTGCCCCCAGTGTCCAGCAATCTGCCCCAGTGTGTCCTCCAGCATTGCCCCCAGTGTGTCCAGCAATCTGCCGGTGTCTCCAGCATTGCCCCCAGTGTGTCCAGCAATCATCTGCCCCAGGGTGTCCAGCAATCTGCCCCAGTGTCTCCAGCATTGCCCCAGTGTCTCCAGCATTGCCCCCAGTGTCCAGCAATCTGCCCCAGTGTCTCCAACATTGCCCCCGACTGACAATGACGTCAGACGCCGGCGACGTGTGCGCTGCGCCTGCGGCCGACTTCAGCTGCCAGCCTCCAATTGGCTGACGGCTGTTGTTAACTATTGACGTGCGGGCACACGCCCGCACGTCAATAGGAAACCGCCGCAGCACCGGTAAGGGCCCGGTGAGCAGATGAGACGGGGCCCGATGCGGGCCCCCTCTCTCTGTCCACCGGGCCCATAAATGATACGCTAGTCAGGGCACGGGGGCACTCGGGCAGTAATGTCCTGAATGGCGGCGGGCAATCTGTGCGGTAGCCCAGGGCCCCCCCACACCACTGGGCCCTGGGCTACCGCCCAGATTGACCCTCTTATAATCCTCCCCTGAGTAGAAGGCTTTCTACTCCTCATGAGGGTATCTATTAACCCTCTAGAAAATCCTCTAAGATTTAATAACTGCCTCTCAAATTCCAGACAGTCAAGTTCATGCCCTTTACTTGAGGGTAGAAGAATGGTCCCTGAGAGAGCAGGTCCTTGGTCTGAGGAAGAATCCAAGGGTCTGTAATTGACATTGCCCTGAGCCACGAAAACCATGGCCTCTTGGGCCAAAATGGGGCTATCAATAGCACTCTTGCCCCTTCATCCCTTACTTTTCTTATAACTATGGGCAGTAGATTCCATGAGGGAAAAACATAAGCCAGACTGAATGTCCATGGCACCTGAAGGGCATCGAATATGTCCAGTTTGTCCTGTCTGCATAGCGAGGCAAATGTTCTGACCTGACGATTGGATCTTGTTGAAAACAAGCCTATCTGAGGTACGCCCAATCGAGCTGTTATTAGTCTGAAAATCTTCCTGTTGAGCATCCATTCTCCTTGATGAAGGGTGTGGCGGCTTAGGAAATCGGCATGAAAATTGTCTATGCCTCAGATGTGTACCGCCGACAGGGACAACAGATGACTTTTGACTAAATTCATGATGTCTGATGTAACATCCATGAGAGTGTCCAACCGTGTACCTCCTTGATGGTTTAGATAGGCCACCGCAGTGGTGTTGTCGGAAAGGACCCTTGTGTGAGAGCCTCGCAGCTGAGGAAGAAAGTGGAGTATGGAATAATATATAGCTCTTAACTCTTTAACGTTAGAAGAATTATAAGATTCTCATCTGGACCAAAGACCCTGAACCATCTGATCCCGAAAATGTGCTCCCCAACCTTCAGGACTAGCATCTGTGGTCACTATGCTTGAAGGAGTTATCACCCACAGAACTCCTCTCGAAAGATTTTCCCAATCCAACCACCATGTAAGGGAGTGAACCACCTGTAAGGTTAACAAAACTGTCTGATCTAAATGTCCACGGTTTTTAATGTCCTCTTCTAACACAAATCTCTGAAGATGTCTAGTATGAAATTGTGCCCACTGAACCGCCGGAATACATGAAGTTAGTGAACCTAGCAAGGACATGGCACTTCTTAATGACACACTGCGTTTTTTAATCGCTAAGTTCACCTTATCAATTATGGAGGCCTGCTTATCTTCAGGAAGCAAACAAACCTGGTCCACTGAATCTAGACGTTACGTTTTGACATGTTACAGGTTGGAGTCTGGATTTTTCCCAATTGATAATCCAGCCAAGTGTTTGTAGAGAAACCACAACTTCCTCCAACCTTTGCTCGCACTGCAGGGGGTTTTCCTTATAATCAGCAGGTCATCTAGGTATGGAATAACCAGTGTGTCCTTTAACCGTAGAAAGGACATTACTTCTAATAATAATTTTGTAAAGACCCTCGGGGCCATAGATAACCCAATTGCTCGCATTGCTCTAAACTGAAAATGACAAACCTGACCATCCATTAAAACTGCCACCCGAAGAAAATGCTGATGCAATTGGTGTATAGGAAGATGGTAATAAGCATCCTTAAGATCCAATACTACCATAACAGTTTGGAAATACATTTTTTATAGCTGAACGAATGGATTCCATTTTAAATGTTTTGGATTTTATGAAGGTGTTCAATTTCCTCAAATTAAATATAGTTCTGAAAGACCCATCAGGCTTAGTAATCAGAAACAAAGGAGAGTAAAATCCTTTCTCTATCTGAGATGACGGAACCTCTATTAAAACCTGTTTAGTTAAGAGGGATCTAATTTCAAGTTCAAGCGCCTCTTGCTGTAGCTTGGATTTTAAGGAAGTTAGAAGGAAAGAATCTGGAGGTGTCCGGATAAAGTCTAAAGTAAGGCCTGAAGATACCAAATTTATGGCCCATGAATTATTTCTTTCCATTGATTAACAAATCTTAGTAATCTACCTCCCATAGGTAGAATAGGATTAACGGAATTTATCCATTGGTTTGAAGGGGCGTTTATTGAATAAATTTCCCTTTTGCCTGAACTCGTTACTCCAGCGGTCTTTAAAGTCTCTTTTCTTGCTAAATGGTGGCTTCCTGAACACCCTTCTGTAAGAAGGAAAAAAGGGATTAGGGAACCCCTTCTTCCTCTAACCCGCCTTAGTAAGTAGATCATCCAGAATGGCTCCAAAGAGGTACTCACCCTGACAGGGTATGGCACACAACTTAGATCTGGACTGGGCATCCCCCTTCCAGTTCTTTAACCACAACGCTCGACGAGCAGTATTAGCAGTAGGTTAGCTGTTCTGGACGCTAAGCAGAGCGAGTCTATTGAGGCATCTGATAGAAAGGCCGCAGCACCCTTAATCAAGGGAATAGAGGCACGCAATTTTTCTCTGGATACACCACTCCTGGTGTTTTGATCTAGCTGCTCCAGCCAAACCAGCATAGACCTGCTAGTGCATGTGGCTGAGATTGCCGGTTTAAATGCGGTGATACAAGCTTCTCATGATCTTTTAAGAAGCGCGTCTGATTTTCTGTCCATTGGATCAGACAAAGAGCCCGCATCCTCTACAGGCAAAGAGGAACGGCGAGAGGTGGATGCTACTGCCGCATCAACTTTAGGCACCTTAGCCCAGGTGGCCAAGTCCTCATCATCAAAGGTGTAGCGCCTCTTACATCTTATATCGGTACAAACCCTTTTTGGCCCTGTTTACTCCATTCCTTTTTGACAAGGTCTTTAATGGTCTGATTTACAGGAAAAACATGACCTTTTCCCTGAGCAAGACCTGCGAACATAACCTCCTGCGGTGTCTGAGGATGCTTGGACTCTGATAACCCCATTGTATTTCTTACTGACTTCACCAAATTATTTACACCATCAGTAGGAAAACAGACATAGTCCTCCTCTTCTGAGGAACAAGAAATCTGAGAGATGTCAGAATCAATCTCCCCACTTTCTGCAGACGTGTCTGGTCTAGGTGAGGATGCTCTCCTGCTTCTCTTCTCAATACTCAGATGGACCACCACCTAAGGACTGAAGCTCTTCACGGATCATTAGACGTATCTCATTAATTTTGACCGACCCCTCCTGCTGCAAGGTGTTATTTTATACAACTCTGATATAATTTCTTAATATAAGAATCAGGCAGGGGCTCGGTGCATATCGCACACTGCTTGTGCTTAGACTTCCCCGTCTTTTTTGCCTAGAAAACACAAGCAGAAGAGACTACCATAAGCTTCCATGAAGCCGTGTATACACTCACCCGGAAATATATTTATATACCGGCTGCCGGGTTGTTTGATCGGCCTGGGGTGTGGAACGGGACGATTTCTTCCCCGATTTGTCAGTGGAGTCACTCACTTTCGAGTGTCCACTACTCTTCCTCCTGGTATCACCACCGGGTAACATTAAGTCCTCCATAGGGGGCTCAGTGACTTCCTCTTGGGACGACATGATAGGCATCTCGACAGGGGGTAGTGTGCGCTAACGTAGGCACCTTTTCTCAAACACACCCCTTCCTGCTGTTTCACTTTTTTTTCTTTTTTTTTTTTACCTCCGTCCTGTGAATCAAGATCTCATCGTCAGGGTGAATCAGACCGGTCAGATGAATCCAACATGGCGTCTGCCCCGGAAATGGTGCTCAAGCCCCGCGACCCCGGAAGTTTAACCAACCACTTCCGGGACGCCAGCGCCACTGCGCATGTGCCTGTTATGATGCCAGAGAAGCCTGGACGCGCAGCATCCGCAGGCTTAACACATGCCGGCTCCTTCCTAAGCCCGTATAACCGCTGACCCAGGAATACTCACTGGAAGGTTCCCAGCGTCGGACATGCGTGAACAAGGACAAACTGGAAGGTACTTTAGGTAAGCGCTCACCCTGCACTTACTTGATTGCCGTCCAGGCCGGCCGGCCAGGCGCCGCTCACCTTCCGGCGGGGCTTCACAAACAGGGTCCCAGCAGGGTGCTGTTTGCTTCACAGCAGGTTAACCAGATGAGGGGGGAGCCAACAGGAACATTCCCCCGACTCTGTTACTCGCTCTGGAGCCCCTGCCGCTCAGCAGAGACGAACAGGCGGCAGTCCAGGCGGGTTTTCCTCTTCGTCCATCCACTGGAGTCTTCTCTGTGGGTTCCCATCTAGGAACAGGAAACCAACTGAGGAGCGAGGGGGGCCGCCCCTTTTATCTCTCTGTAGGGGCGGATCCCCTCTCTCTAGTGGGTGCTGTCATGGCGAATAGAAAAAACTTTTTTTTTTTTTTTTTTTTACTTTTGGCATGTTTCAATAATCACCACAGGAGACTAGAAGCTGCGATAACCGGATCGGCTCTGCTACATAGAGGCGATGATCAGATCGACTCTATATAGCAGAATTACTCATTTGCTATGAGCGCCGACCACTAGGCGGCGCACCCAGCAAGCCAGCAGCCTCCTGGAGACCTTTGTTTGTCATGCCAACATATAGGACACCCGCAATCACGTGACGCGGGTCACCAGTGGGCGGATTTCTGCCGCGATTGCCGGAAGCGCGTGTTAAATGACGCTGTCAGCGTTTGTCAGCGGCATTTAACGGGTTAATAACAGCGGGTGGATCACGATTCCACACGTGGCTATTCCGGGCACATGTCAGCTGTTCAAAACACTGTCGCTGTGTTGATTGTGTTGTTGTGTGTGTTGATTGACCAGAAAACTCGCCTGACCTTGTCAAGCAGAAGATGAGACACCAGACCCAACAATGCAGACAAGCTGAAGGCTGCTACCAAAGCAACCTGGGCTTCCATAACACCTCAGCAGTGCCATAGGCTGATTGTCTCCGTGCCACGTCGCATTGATACAGTAATTGATGCAAAAGGAGCCCTGACCAAGTACTGAGTGCATTTATTGAACATACATTTCAGTAGGCCAACATTTCACATTTTAAAATCGTTTTTCAAGCTGGTGTTATAAAGTATTCTAATTTACTGAGATAATGACTTTTGGGTTTTCATTGACTAATCATATGGATCGCCCCCACGTAAGGGCAATGGGGTACTCTGTACCGGGTCCTTCGGTTCAGGGGATGTCACGGTGGCCTGACCCGGTCCGTGGCCCTTTGAGGGCCGTCCAATAAAAGGAAAAGTTTGTTTAGTGTTCGTGACGCCACCTGTGGTATTCGGTCAGGGTGACTGACGCTGCTTTGGGGTCCGCTGGGGTGATGTTATGGCAGCTGAGATGGTGTACCTTCCCACAGGTGAAGTATGTCCTCACGGCTTCCCAGAGTGTAGATGGTGGATGGTGTGAGGCGCAGTGAATAACAAGGACACAAGGTTGCAGTCTCTTTACCTTTTACTGAAGACTTCAGCATCTACAGTCCAGGGTACAGACCACAGGGTAGGCAGAGTCCAGCCGGACCGAAGGCAAATCCAGAGTCCCCTTATCCAGGTGGAAATCAGTAGCCTTCCTCTAGCGCCTGTGTGTTGTAGTACCTCCCTGTTGAGCTTCTCGGTAAGGTCCTCACAACTGTTGTAGATGTTCTAGATGTTATGTCTTCCTCTCTGTCCCCCAGATGGTATGGATAGGACAAACCCGTATGACTGGTGGCCTGAGGCTTTTTACAGGGACCCTAGAGACACCCCGGCCCCCACAAGTTGCCACCGTGCCTCCTGGGTATATGGTCGGGCAGCCAACGTGGAATTAACTGTCCTGCCAGTCTCTGAAGTAAGGCGTAGAGACTATTACTCCCTCGGTGTTCTGGCTACCGGCTTCTGCGCCTCAGAAGGAGGCAGCCTCTTACAGGGCAGAACTCCTTCTGGTTATGTCTCCATGTGCTAAGACTTCGTTTCTCACCCGCTACAATACAATTCTCTTTGTGTCCTTTCTTAGGATGCTGCCGCACGTGGGGCAGGCGCAGCTCCGTGGCCTTCTATCTAGGCCTCTGACAGGATCCCACCCCTGTCAGGGACCTCTCTGTCTGCAGCTCTGTGATATTCTTCCTTCCCCTCTGTCTGCCTGACAGGGTGCTGCACTGGGCGAAGCCCAGTCAGCTTCTGACTCGATGTTACCTGGGCGAAGCCCAGCCAGCTTCTGTCTAACTTTCTATCCAGCCCACCAGTTTTACCTAATTGTGACAAGTGCCCTAGTAGATAGGAGCAAGGCTCCCCCTGGTGGACTGGAGTGTGAAGTGTGGTGTATGGTTTGTGATACCTGGTAAAGAGATCTCCTTTATTGCCATCAGACGTAATATCACTCCCCCTGGTGGAAGAATAACATTACTGCAAAGACCAGGACTCTGCGGCGCTGCACATAATCATCAACATTAACAGAAACACTTGAAATACATCACTCTGTTTGTAATGACTATATGAGTTTCACTTTTTGTATTGAAGAACTGAAATAAATTAACTTTTTGATGATATTCTAATTTTGTGAGAAGCACCTGTACACAGGCAATCCACGCATGTTTTGTGGCGCTCTATCAGCTGCAAAACATGCAGGTGCAGGGACTTGAACATGTCACTCGAGCACCCGCAATACTCGGTGCATACCTGAGCACCCTAGACAAACTTGAGTAACAAGAATTTGCACTCATCACTACTAAGCACCATAACTTATTTACATGTACTATTAGTATTTACTTACTGCAGGGTATTTGCTCATTTTGTTTTTATCCTCAGTTCTGATATTCTTCTAATATACCGGTAGCTTTTCCTGCAGTTTATAGGAAAAAAATGCTGGAGTTTCACTTTAGGTTTTTCTTTAGCAAATAAAGTTTTAGTAAAACAGTCACTAAACTACTATGAGCAATTTACGCATTCCCATAATTATAACAAGAACAGCAGGATCTCATAATGTGCACTGCTCAAAAAAAAAAAAAAAAAAAAAGGGATCACTTAAACAACAGACTATAACTCCAGGTAAATCAAACTTCTGTGAAATCAAACTGTCCACTTAGGAAGCAACACTGATTGACAATCAATTTCACATGCTGTTGTGCAAATGGAATAGACAACAGATGGAAATTATTGGCAATTATCAAGACACACTCAATAAAGGAGTGGTTCTGCAGGTGGGGACCACAGACCACATCTCAGTACCAATGCTTTCTGGCTGATGTTTTGGTCACTTTTGAATGTTGGTTGTGCTTTCACACTCGTGGTAGCATGAGGCGGACTCTACAACCCATACAAGTGGCTCAGGTAGTGCAGCTCATCCAAGATGGCACATGAATGCGAGCTGTGGCAAGAAGGTTTGCTGTGTCTGTCAGTGTAGTGTTCAGAGGCTGGAGGCGCTAACAGGAGACAGGCCAGTACACCAGGAGACGTGGAGGGGGCCGTAGGAGAGCAACAATCCAGCAGCAGGATCGCTACCATTGCCTTTGAGCAAGGAGGAACAGGAGGAGCATTGCCAGAGCCCTGCAAAATGACCTCCAGCAGGCCACAAATGTGTATGTGTCTGCACAAATGGTTAGAAACTGACTCCATGAGGATGGTCTGAGTGCCCGGCGTCCACAGATGGGGTTGTGGTCAGAGCCCAACACCAGGCAGGACGCTTGGCATTTGCCACAAAACACCAGGATTGGCAATTTCGCCACTGGCGCCCTGTGCTCTTCACAAATGAAAGCAGGTTCACACTGAGCACATGTGACAGAGTCTGGAGATGCCGTGGAGATCAATATGCTGCCTGCAACATCCTTCAGCATGACCGGTTTGGCAGTGGGTCAGTAATGGTGTGGGGTGGCATTTGTTAGGAGGGCCGCACAGCCCTTCATGTGCTCGCCAGAGGTAGCCTGACTGCAATTAGGTACCAAGATGAGATCCTCAGACTCCTTGTGAGATCATATGCTGGGTTGGCCCTGGGTTACTCCTAATGCAGGAAAATGCCAGACCTCATGTGGATGGAGTGTGTCAGCAGTTCCTGCAAAATGAAGGCATTGAAGCTATGGACTGGCCCCTCGTTCCCCAGACCTGAATCCAATTGAACACATCTGGGACATCATGTCTCGCGCCATCCACCAACATCACGTTGCACCACAGACTGTTCAGGAGTTGGCGGATGCTTTATTCCAGGTCTGGGAGGAGATCCCTTAGGCAACCATCTGCCGCCTCATCAGGAGCATGCCCATGCAATGTAGGGAAGTCATACAAGCACGTGGAGGCCACACACACTACTGAGCATCATTTCCTTGTCTTGAGGCATTTCCACTGAAGTTGGATCAGCCTGTAACTTCATTTTCCACTTTGATTTTGAGCATCATTCCAACTCCAGACCTCCGTGGGGTATTAGTTGTGATTTACCGTACATACTCGAGTATAAGTCGAGAATTTCAGCCCATTTTTTTAGGCTGAAAATGCCCCTCTCGGCTTATACTCGAGTGATTCCCAGGGGTCGGCTGGGAAGGGGAAGCGGCAGCTGTCTAATAATACTCACCTGCTCCTGGCACGGTCCCTACACGTCCCTGGTTCTCCGGGCGCTGACAGCTTCTTCCTGTATTGAGCGGTCACATGGTACCACTCATTACAGTAATGAATATGGACCCCACTCCACTCCCATAGGGGTGGAGCCGCATATTCATTACTGTAATGAGCTGTACCATGTGACCGCTCAATACAGGAAGAAGCTGCCGGTGCCCGGAGAACCCGGGACTGCGTCGGGAGCAGGTCAGTATGACTGGGGGCAGTGCACGATATTCGCCTGTTCCTCGTTCCACCATCGGCACCGCTGTGTCTTCTGCGTCCTCTGCACTGATGCTCAGGTTAGAGGGCGCGATGACGCAACTAGTGTGCGCCGCCCTCTGCCTGAGCGTCAGTGCAGAGGACACGGAAGACACAGCGACGCCCAGCGGTGGAACGGAGGACAGGTGAATATACCAAGTGCCGGGGGCCTGACCGACAAGAGGTGAGTATGTGATTTTTTTTTTTAAATCGCAGCAACAGCGTATGGGGCAAATATCTCTATGGAGCATCTTATGGGGCCATGTGCAGCATTTGTGCAGCATTATATGGGGCATATTTTAATATGGAGCATCTTATGGGGCCCATCATAAACTGTATGGAGCATTACAGGGGGCTCCTGATTCAATATGGATATTCAAAAACATTTAACCTACTGATGTCTCAATTAATTTTACTTTTATTGGTATCTATTTTTATTTTTGACATTTACCGGTAGCTGCTGCATTTTCCACCCTAGCTGCATTTTCCACCCTAGGCTTATACTCGAGTCATTAAGTTTTCCCAGTTTTTTGTGGCAAAATTAGGGGTCTCGGCTTATACTCGGGTTGGCTTATACTCTAGTATATACGGCACATTGATAATTTTTAGGTTTTATTGTTCTCAACACATTACACTATGTAATGAATAAAGATTTACAACTGGAACATTTCAGTGATATCTAGGATGTGGGATTTTAGTGTTGTCTTTATTTATTTGAGCAGTGTATATTAGGGAACAGTTTCCCTCCCAATTACACAGGCCAACAAAAAACAACTTTTTTTATGTTTCTTTGATGAAAATAGGCAAATATTACTAATTTTGGGTCGAGAAACTCAAATATACCCACAGAATTGTTTAATTAGCTCTCGTTTTTTAGATACACGCCATGGAAGTATGTGCTGTAGGTAGCGAGAAGAATTCATTACAAGAGTATAAATTGCACAGTACAGTACACATATTTAGTATCGCCGCGTCCGTAACGACCCAACCTATAAAACTGTCCCACTAGTTAACCCCTTCAGTAAACACCGTAAGAAAAAAAAAAAAAAAACGAGGCAAAAAACAACGCTTTATTACCATACCGCCGAACAAAAAGTGGAATAACACGCGATCAAAAAGATGGATATAAATAACCATGGTACCGCTGAAAACGTCATCTTGTCCCGCAAAAAACAAGCCGCCATACAGCATCATCAGCAAAAAAATAAAAAAGTTATAGTCCTCAGAATAAAGCGATGCCAAAATAATTATTTTTTCTATAAAATAGTTTTTATCGTATAAAAGCGCCAAAACATTAAAAAATGATATAAATGAGGTATCGCTGTAATCGTACTGACCCGACGAATAAAACTGCTTTATCAATTTTACCAAACGCAGAACGGTATAAAGAAATTCATGAATAGCTGGTTTTTGGTTATTCTGCCTCACAAAAAACGGAATAAAAAGTGATAAAAAATGGTCACGTGTCCGAAAATGTTACCAATAAAAACGTCAACTCGTCCCGCAAAAAACAAGACCTCACATGACTCTGTGGACCAAAATGTGGAAAAATTATAGGTCTCAAAATGCCACGTATATAAGTGCCACGTATTTAAGTGCCACGTATAAGTGCCACGTATTTAAGTGCCACGTATAAGCAAAGTAATGATGGTAAGCAGTCTTCACAAGTGGAGTAATTGGTCTTCTTTGGTTGGCAAATGTCACATAACCACACACGTAACAAAAATTGTTAACAATATTTGCACATTTACGAGGCATTTTCAAAGTGTAAATTCTCTCCACAAAATTACTGCAACAAGAGAAAGAGACTTCAATTAGTACAAACTATGCAGACACAATTTATAAAATGGCTGACATTGGTTCAACAGGTCTGTAATCAGGTTTACCAATACACATTTGTTGAAAATTCAAAATTTCCCTATTTTCCTGCATAATAATCTTAAATGACCTGTATCTCAGCAACAAGAGCTAATAATGATTTTTAAGTAACATATTCGTTTTTAGGATGCTAAAATTATTACAAACCAGCTATTTTCATTTCAGAAACATTTTCACTGTTGGCCAGTGTTATCAAGTAAGGGACAATAACAATAATCCAAACTAGCTTAGTTGACATGTGAGCTCATGCATTAGTCCAGAGCAGACGGTCACTAAAGCACAAGTCATGACTTGCTGTAGTTGGTTACCATGAGTAGTCACAAAGATAAAATTCCACTTATTTCTCAAATGGAGTGTTCATATTCTGTTTTTTTTTTTTTTTTTTTTTTTTGCTTGATTTTCACAGAAATTCCTACCATTTACTCTTGTCAAGTTGGAAATTACTATTTGCCAGCTTTCTGCAAGCCCCCAAGACCTGCACCTTAAAGGGAACCTGTCACCTCGTTTTTTCGGTATGAGATAAAAATACTGTTAAATAGGGCCTGAGCTGTGCATTACAATAGTGTAGTTTGTGGACCCCGATTCCCCACCTATGCTGCCGAAATACGTTACCAAAGTAGTCGTTTTCGCCTGTCAATCAGGCTGGTCAGGTCGGATGGGCATGGTGTCTTCCCCCAGATCTTGCGTAGTTTTCCGTTGGTGGCGTAGTGGTGTGCGCATGTCCAAGGTCCCGAATCCTGCACAGGGGTGTGAAAATAGCAGCGATGTCCGTTATTCCATTGGTGGTCGCTGGGCGCGGCCATCTTGCTTTGGCCGCGCGTGCGCAGAAGTGGCGCTCTGCTGGCCGCGGCTTCAGGAAAATGGCCGCGGGCATCCGTGCGTGCGCAGATGGCTATCGCGGGGGCCATTTTCGTGAAGCAGAGTTCGCATCTCTGCTTCACGAAAATGGCCGCCGCGATAGCCATCTGCGCACGCGCAGATGCCCGCGGCCATTTTCCTGAAGCCGCGGCCAGCAGAGCGCCGCTTCTGCGCACGCGCGGCCAAAGCAAGATGGCCGCGCCCACCGACCACCAATGGAATAACGGACATCGCTGCTATTTTCACACCCCTGTGCAGGATTCGGGACCTTGGACATGCGCACACCACTACGCCACCAACGGAAAACTACGCAAGATCTGGGGGAAGACACCACGCCCATCCGACCTGACCAGCCTGATTGACAGGCGAAAACGACTACTTTGGTAACGTATTTCGGCAGCATAGGTGGGGAATCGGGGTCCACAAACTACACTATTGTAATGCACAGCTCAGGCCCTATTTAACAGTATTTTTATCTCATACCGAAAAAACGAGGTGACAGGTTCCCTTTAACAGCAAAGAAGAAATGTATATTAGCCAGTACTTTATTAGCTATAAAATGGGATCAGATTTGAATGAAAATACTGCCCATTTAAGAACAACACAGCGCCATTAGTAAAGTGGTGTCAAGGAGATTCTATAACAAGAAAATAAAAATAGATTCCCTTTAAATATAACTATGAGTAGGATTAACCCACCTAAGCTGTCTTTATGGGCTTGTAGGTCATAGGAAGCTGAATAATATGATACTTTAATAACTGCGATCCGATGTTTTATTCCAGAGATATTCACATTTTTATTATGTAAATTAGCTGTTAAGATCTATAGGCGGGGCACAGATCTACCTGAGAATCTGCCTCCAGAGGGTATTTTAAATTAAAGGGGCTGTTACCAGTGTGAGACATGTGATGACTGACAGACTGGTCTCATGATCTACAGGTCTTACATTGATAACACCTCCTTTCATTTATAAGCAGCTCTGGAGGCTGATTCTCAGGAAGACCAGTGTCCGACCCATGGACCTTATTTACATATTAAGAAAAATATGGATTTCTCTGGAATTAGACATCGGATAACAGTTATCAAGGTATCATTTGATTCAGCTTTCCATGACCTCCACGACCATATTGGGGGTTGAGCTTACTATATATCCACTTTAAACAGAGCTCCATGTAACCCCAGACCACTAACAATGCTAGCAACCTATCCAACAGCTTACAGAATCTGTTTGTAGGATACAGAGCGTATCTGATGAAGAAGTTGCTGTGGGCCTGTCTTTATATCAAGCTGTATTTTCACCCAAATCTTTATTTATTTTGTATCCCACATCAATGTGTAGCCTCAAGACAAAAAATAAGAGCATGTCAACAGATTTTTCTTCCCTTTTCTTGTCTTTACAACATCTTTGCACTAGCTCATATCCTGGTATATGACCAATCATTTCCTGTAATGTGCTCAGCATCTTTTGCAAATGTTCACAATGTTCCTTGCCTGGATAATAGATCTTTTCAATAGGACATAACTATAATACAAGTCTATGACCAGACATAAATGTACCCTCGTCTTGCCGATTTCTCCATTTGATGGGGGTGTTCCAGCCTTATGTCGTACTTCTGGAATATTACTTTTTGATCATGGAGTCCAGCTGCAGAGACCCCCTTACGAATCAGGAGCAAAGAGGGGTTGAGTTCCCTTCTGCCTTTTTTCTTAAAGATGGAACTCATGTCAATGAGTTACGCAGGAATCAATCTGAAGGAGTGGTGGACATGCCACAGATTCAGGAAACCTTCATCCTATTGTGGTGGGTTTGAGAATTTGGACTTGAACCTAAGAACTAATACATACTGTTAGCATTTACCATGCACATTTACAAGAACACCGAGTCTCTGCAGGTGTAACTAGGGTGTACTTAGAGGGGTTCACCCCTTTCAGAAAATATGGACTGGATTCCATGTTGTTAACGTCACGTCAGCGCAGTAGCCAATACCAGGAACATGTTTTAGTTTCATTTTTTTTCCAGTTACAAAATACATGTAGTAAAAAATAAATAATGAAAAACAGCCAATTCACCTAAATTCATCTAGCACTAGTCAATGTGTTTTGCTACCAAGTCACAGTCCAGGCAACTACGTATACCGCCATGAAACCAGCAGAACAGGAAAGAGGACTTGGCTCTGGATATAGGAATTCCCTGAGGTGCACACTGGATACATGTCACCTCCATGACAGATAGTAATCCACTGTTTACTGCTGACAAATCATTGGATACTAATGGAGCGTGCCCTGGCCTATTACTGACAGTACTGGACTAAAAATACAACATAGATTAATATTACCAGCAACTTCAATAAAAAAAAACAAACACAATCTCCCACGGTTAAAGGTGTAATCCTCGAGAGAAAAAAAAAGCAGCAGTAATTTACATGGTATATAGTAGGTAAAATATCGCTGTAATCCTGCCTAAGAAATAATTTATTCATACAGGTTAGAAAAAGCTATGTCCAAGGACAAACTGAGGAAGCGGTTTCCTATAGCAAGCAAAGAGCTTCATACATGTTTTTCCTAAGTCCACATTCACACGTTCAGTTTTTACCTCAGTATTTGCAAGCCAAAACCAGAAGTGGGTGATAAATACAGAAGTGGTGATGTGTTCTATTATACTTTTCCTCTAATTGTTCCTCTCTTGGTTTTGGCTTACAGATACTGATGTAAAATACTGACCAAATACTGAACGTGTGAACACGGCACAAATACTGAGGTAAAATACTGAGGTAAAATACTGAACGTGTGAACACGGCACAAATACTGAGGTAAAATACTGAACGTGTGAACACGGCACAAATACTGAGGTAAAATACTGACCACATACTGAACGTGTGAACACGGCACAAGTACTGAGGTAAAATACTGACCAAATATACTGAATGTGTGCACGTGGCCTAAGATGGATTCCGCAGACATGGGGACTGACATGGACGTCTGCCACGCTAATTTTCACTTCTATCAGCACAGGGCCAGCCTAGCTCTACAACGTTGTATTGTGACAGTAATGATATGTTAGATGGGATGTGCCCAGCAACAAGTGCCTCAGATACTCAGACCTTCAGGGGTATCCCCATCACAGGGATATGTCACTGCATTCATATAACTTGGGTCACCCACAGATCTAGCCAATTACTGTACTCCAAGTCCCCTTTATATTTTTCTTCTGCCAGTCAAAAAAGGTCACTATATTACAAATATAATTGCAAATTACTAAGACTCTGCACTTTATTACCATTTTTACACAATGGGCAAACAGTTCCACATTTTTGTAAATGAAAAACCATTGTGACCTAGACCTTTGGGCAGTGCATCATTTTAGCAGTCCTAGCTACAGCACTGTGAGCCCCGTAATATATCATTGAAGGGGGCACTTGGGATCATTTTGCCTTTATTACATTTTATGTTATCTATCAGTTCCTTTTTCACCCCCCATTTTCTTACGGTTCTTTTAGGCAGTGGCAACAACCTTCTAGATGATTTTTCACTAGGTCATGTGATAAGGCAGATTTTGGTAATAGGACGTTGGCACTTTAGGCGGAAAGCGGGCAGCTATTTAAACCTCTGCTTTCTGGATCTGGAGCAGTCTGACTGAAGATTTCTACACTGAAGCATCTCCCCATCCACCCGCCTATTTAGTTGTTATTTGTTTTCTGTCTCGGTGATTCTTTTGAGAGGGTCGCCCAGCTAATGCTGGGACAGGATTTGAATGTATTGAGTTAATTTTTGGTATAATTATTTATTAAATATTTGATTAAAATGTTTTATTATTTGGATTTACTTTGGGTAACCCTAAATAAACACTGCAGCCTTTATGCCAACTTCTGTTTGTGTCTCAGAATTCTTTCTTTCCATGATATTTAGACTGACAAGTTATAGGCAAGTATGCGCCCCTCTCTCGCCAGTCCTGGAATCCTGGTTGGGTCCTCACCACCTCTGATCTAATAGGCTTGGCCTTAGTCAGATGGTTTGTCGGCCATTGCTTGTCCAGGAGCCAATATAAGGGAATATTACCATTTCAGAATGGGGGTTTTCTTCATAGTCCAGTACTCATTTCCTTGGACAGTGGGTAGCTAAGGTATAGTGGTGCAATGAGAAAACAGTGAAGGTAATGGAGTTCTACAGAAGTAAGCATCCCCTTCAGTCTTAGATTCGGTAGCGGTCCTGATGGTCGGCCATAACATGGAACAACCCTGTTATTTATCGGCTCAACATGGAAGGGACAAACAAAATACTGAAATATTCAAAGTGGTTATGAGCTGAAGGTGAGGTTCTCTCTACAGAGTTGCCCCATAGTCAGGTGGAATTTCCTTTGTATCCTTGAGATAAAAGATGCCAAAGTAAAAAGATCAAAGTCAATTGACTGTCTGTACAGGGCAGATGAGCATATTTTCGGTCTCAGTGCGATCCAACAAAACCTCGAATTGCAAATGGACCAATGTTATTCTATGGGGCCATGCATATGTCAGATTTTTTCCTACATGCCCAACTTTGAAAAGATCTTCAGATGGCACTCGGCCATGCAGGTCAATCCTACTGCACTCGGATGACATCTGCGTTCAGTCAGATTTTCACAGTCTGGCAGGATGGAGAAGATGATGATTTTTTATTCTCCATACTCTCCTCATCCGAGACACTGAGCGTAATTTTCTAGGAAGAGAAAACATTAAAGTTGTCTGCACCTGTCCTAAAGTCATCGTATACCCTAAATAAAATAAAATAAATAAATAAATATGACACATGGAGGACACTTGTTAGGATGTGTATCCCGACGGATTCACAACGCCCAATGACTTTAAGGCCAGGGTCACACCAGCGTATAAATCAGAAAAGAGCTATCCGATTTTTTTATTGGAGCACATTCGGATCAGTGTTATTCAATGAGGCAGCGCTGATGACTGATTTTTTTTCATCGTAGCACGATGAGATTACACTCAGAAATAGGAAACACTCCTACAAGTTTATGGGTGTGTGGAAGACATCTGAGTGCAGTCCAATTTCTACGGACTCATACAATGGAGAAGATGAAGACATTTTGTTCTGAAGGTGTGCCCTGATTCTATCATCCGAGAACATCGGATCACACTATGCTGACACTGATCAGAGTGCCATTAGCCTAATCGGCCCGATACGCTCAGATGAGAGACTCCACGGTAGTGTGATCCTATCCTAAGACTGACAACCCCACAAACACGCAACATCCAGTTGTCAAATAGCTCGCACATTTCTAGGAGTAATAACAGAGGGATGAGGCACCACAGAAATGTAAGAGAAGATGCTGGAGAATGATTATTTCTCTTCTGAGACGCATCAGATGGTGAACGGAGCACTACTCTAATTTCGCCCCATTACCCTGCTATGTTTTACATATACAAAAGAAAATCTGTGCAGTGGATATGTGGGTGTTTCAGGCTCGGAGATGATCATGGTTCCCGCGCAGCCTTGCACATCCTTTGGCTCTAGTCAATGCAATCTGATCCCAAAAACATTACAGCCATTTAACCTAATAGCAAAGAGGGAAACACAGAAAAGGAAATTTATTGTATAGCCACATGAGCCGGACACGTGAAAGGGTCAGAGGTGGGATCTGTCAAGGTTAGCCAGCGATATTGGCAAATTACCGAAAGTGCATGTTCCTCCTTATCCGCCTATGAAAAGCTGTACAGAAAAGGTCAAGTGGGGCGGCCACCAACGAGACTAATACAGATGATGTGCCAGTGTATACAGAAGACAGCGGCACCAAGGGCATCACTATATTCACATGCCCTACTATGCCCATGCATTGGGGGCACAATTACTGCGGGTACCATATAGAGGCACATCAGCTTCATGTAGACACAGATGCTAGGACATAGGCAGCACTGTACATACAGTATACGGACAATCACACCTTCCTGTACATTAGGTGCCTGGCAGCACCCGATCACAGGATCCTACTGCTAGAGGATTCCCTGCAGCAGCTCACAGGGAACAAGTAGTGGCACAAGGGAGGTAATGCCAGCATGGGATGTACCCACCCTGCTGATGCAGACCACCAGCCAGATGCACATACCCACTCAGCTGATGCAGACCACCAGCCGGATGGCATGTGCCCACCCAGCTGATGCAGACCAGCAACCGGATGGCATGTGCCCACCCAGCTGATGCAGACCAGCAGCCAAATGGCATGTGCCCACCCAGCTAATGCAGACCAGCAGCCGGATGGCATGTGCCCACCCAGCTGATGCAGACCAGCAACCGGATGGCATGTGCCCACCCAGCTGATGCAGACCAGCAGCCAAATGGCATGTGCCCACCCAGCTGATGCAGTCCAGCAGCCAGATGGCATGTGCCCACCCAGCTGATGCAGTCCAGCAGCCAGATGGCATGTGCCCACCCAGCTGATGCAGTCCAGCAGCCAGATGGCATGTGCCCACCCAGCTGATGCAGACCAGCAGCCAGATGGCATATGCCCACCCAGCTGATGCAGACCACCAGCCAGATGGCATATGCCCACCCAGCTGATGCAGACCACAAGCCAGATGGCATATGCCCACCCAGCTGATGCAGACCGGCAGCCGGATGGCATGTGCCCACCCAGCTGATGCAGACCAGCAACCGGATGGCATGTGCCCACCCAGCTGATGCAGACCAGCAACCGGATGGCATGTGCCCACCCAGCTGATGCAAACCAGCAGCCGGATGGCATGTGCCCACCCAGCTGATGCAGACCACCAGCCTCACACCTGCCCCTTGTTGGAGGGCTGCCCCATGACAATGACAGCTCCCGTGAGGTCTGCATTAAGGCTACGTTCACATTTGCGGTCAGCGCCGCAGCGTCGGGCGCCGCAGCGGCGCCGCATGCGTCATGCGCCCCTATACTTAACATGGGGGCGCATGGACATGCGTTGTGCTGCGTTTTGCGCCGCATGGCCGCAAGCGTTGGACGCAAGAAACGCTTCAAGTTGCATTTTTTTTGCGTCCAACTTGCGGGCAAAAACGACGCATGCGGCGCAAAACGCAGCGTTTTAGCGTGCGTTTTGCCGCGTTTTTGTTTGCGTTGTGCGCTGCGGCGCCGACGCTGCGGCGCACAACGCAAATGTGAACGTAGCCTTACTAGTGATGCTGTACATGGCAGGGTAGGTGGCACACTGCACTTACTCTTATGCGCTGCCACCAGGGACTTGCCATCCTTGATGAGCTCCTTGATGAACTTGTTGGTCTTGTCCAGCTCAGTTTCGTGGGATTTCAGCCTCTCCCGAAATTGCGGGCTGTCCAAGTAACAATCAGTGAACTCCAGTGGGGGCAGCCCCATCTTCCGCCTCACCGAGCAGCAACGACGAGAGCAGGCAGCTAGCAGCGATCAGATGCAGGAGCCGTGCCCGCCTGTGAGAGGCGCCCCGGGGCTCAGGACATGCTGGCAGCGCAGCCCGGGAGCTGCAGTCATTGAAAGTTTCCGTGCGCAGGGCGGCGCTCAGGCGGCTGCGGGCGTGTGCGGAGGGAGCCCGGCTAGTGATGGCATCCGGCTCCGTGCGCTCGTACTGGAGGCAGGAGGAAACGAGAAGTAGATGGGGCCTCTCAGATAAGGCCGTGTGATCTCATGGCCACTGGCCGCCACCTCCCAGCGAGCTCGGCCCAGACACCTCCCACCGGTGCTGACAGCCGCCCCGCACCGCCCTCTGCCCCACACACCCCCTGAGGAGGAGGGCGCACCCCGAGCAGGGCACCTGGCCGCCACTGCGCCTCACCTAGCTCCGCACACACCGGCGGCACTGCGCCTCACCTAGCTCCGCACACACCGGCGGCACTGCGCCTCACCTAGCTCCGCACACACAGGCGGCACTGCGCCTCACCTAGCTCCGCACACACCGGCGGCACTGCGCCTCACCTAGCTCCGCACACACAGGCGGCACTGCGCCTCACCTAGCTCCGCACACACAGGCTCATCATACTTATTATTTCCCGTGTGCCGCCAGGTCCCATCATTGGATCATATACCTGAGCTCTGCTTGTGCTGCCCATTCTGGCGATGTTTACCTACAGATGTAACCCTGCATTTAGGTCCGTGTTCACACACTGTGGCTGCGTTTCCGTGCTATTATTCCTGGCGCTGCAATCACATAAAAGGATGAGGATGTTGTTTCTGCGGACCCCCAGCTCATCGTTATCTGTGCCCTTAATAGTGCATGTTATGTATTGTATGTGTGGTTTCAGTCTCTTCCATGGACAGGGCTGCCACTAGGAATTTCGGGGCCCCATACTGGCAAAATTTTCGGAGCCCCCCTTGAGACTCCGCCCAGGCTCCACCCCAGCCCCGCCTCCACCCCTCCTACCATCCACAGTCCCACTGCCCTCTCTTCCAAAAACTCCACTTCTGCACCATGTCCTCACCAATCACACATTTAAAGTTCCCATCACCACATACATGGCCTGCAGCTTTTGTTTTGGCCTTAAGATTTTTTAATCCACCACCAAGACAAGGTAGACTCTTCTGGCTGAACTTTACTGTAACTTACTAAACATTTGTTAAAATATCCAATAAAATTTAGGCATATTTTTATTTATTTTTCAATTTTTAAATGACCAATAATATCACAAACAAGGAAAAATACCACCACACTATGATCAGACACCATATTACTACCACATAGTGACCTATAATACCACATACCAGAAACAAATACCGCCACACTATGTCCAGATCACATATTACCACCACATGGTGACCAATAAAACCACATACAAAGAACAAATACCGCTACACCATGACCAGATGACATATTACCACCACAGTGATCGAATAATATCACATACAAGGGACAAATACCGCAACACCATGTCCAGACCACATATTACCACCACATAGTGACTGAATACTACAATTCTGATCAGTAATAAAAAAAAAACACCATACTATACTATCACCATAAGTGCCATTATACACAGGAGATCTGTACTTAGTATGCAGTGTATAGTGTCAGTGTATAGGTAACACTGACTTACCAGTGACGTCTCTAGGTGAAGTCCTTCATCTTTCATCCAGCACAGACCGCCATCATGTCTTCCAGCCAGGACTCGTCTCTGCAGGAAATAACAGAGTTATCTCGAGCTCCGCTTGTAGAACACATTACTTAATTTTTCCCAACTTCTACATTACACCACATGAAGAAAAAGAGGCCCCATGATCCGATTCCTGCACGATCTGTCTCCAATCCTGCCCCCATGTCTTTCATCATACCCCGTGTCCAGCATCTCTGCCCCCGTGTCCAGCATCTCTGCCCCCGTGTCCAGCATTCTGCCCCCGTGTCCAGCATCTCTGCCGTGTCCAGCATTCTGCCCCCGTGTCCAGCATACTGCCCCCGTGTCCAGCATACTGCCCCTTTGTCCAGCATACTGCCCCCGTGTCCAGCATACTGCCCCTTTGTCCAGCATACTGCCCCTTTGTCCAGCATACTGCCCGTGTCCAGCGTTCTGTCCCTGTGTCCAGCATCTCTGCCCCGTGTCCAGCATTCTGCCAGTGTCCAGCATTCTGCCCCTGTGTCCAGCACACTGCCCCTTTGTCCAGCATTCTGCCCCTGTGTCCAGCATTCTGCCCCTGTGTCCAGCATTCTGCCCCTGTGTCCAGCATACTGCCCCTGTGTCCAGCATACTGCCCCTGAGTCCAGCATACTGCCCCTTTGTCCAGCATACTGCCCCTTTGTCCAGCATACTGCCCGTGTCCAGCGTTCTGCCCCTGTGTCCAGCATCTCTGCCCCTGTGTCCGGCATTCTGCCAGTGTCCGGCATTCTGCCCCTTTGTCCAGCATTCTGCCCCTGTGTCCAGCATACTGCCCCTTTGTCCAGCATACTGCCCCGTGTCCAGCATTCTGCCCCCTGTGTCCAGCATTCTGCCCCCTGTGTCCAGCATTCTGCCCCTGTGTCCAGCATTCTGCCCCTGTGTCCAGCATTCTGCCCCCTGTGTCCAGCATTCTGCCCCCTGTGTCCAGCATTCTGCCCCTGTGTCCAGCATTCTGCCCCTGTGTCCGGCATTCTGCCAGTGTCCGGCATTCTGCCCCTGTGTCCAGCGTTCTGCCCCTGTGTCCAGCGTTCTGCCCCTGTGTCCAGCATACTGCCCCTTTGTCCAGCATACTGCCCCTTTGTCCAGCATACTGCCCGTGTCCAGCGTTCTGCCCCTGTGTCCAGCATCTCTGCCCCTGTGTCCGGCATTCTGCCAGTGTCCGGCATTCTGCCCCTTTGTCCAGCTTACTGCCCCGTGTCCAGCATTCTGCCCCCTGTGTCAAGCATTCTGCCCCCTGTGACCAGCATCTCTGCCCCTGTGTCCAGCATCTCTACCCCTGTGTCCAGCATCTCTGCCCGTGTCCAGCATTCTGCCCCCTGTGTCCAGCATTCTGCCCCCTGTGTCCAGCATCTCTGCCCCCTGTGTCCAGCATTCTGCCCCCTGCGTCCGGCATTCTGCCCCCTGTGTCCAGCATCTCTGCCCCCTGTGTCCAGCATCTCTGCCCCCTGTGTCCAGCATCTCTGCCCCGTGTCCAGCATCTCTGCCCCCAGTGTCCAGCATCTCTGCCCCCTGTGTCCAGCATCTCTGCCCCGTGTCCAGCATCTCTGCCCCCTGTGTCCAGCATCTCTGCCCCCTGTGTCCAGCATCTCTGCCCCCTGTGTCCAGCATCTCTGCCCCTGTGTCCAGCATACTGCCCCTGTGTCCAGCATAATGGCCCTGTGTTCAGCTTTCTGCCCCAGCGGGTCCAGCGTTCTGCCCCGGGCCCCAGTGTTCTGCCCCGGGCCCCACCCCCCTGGGATCGCCGCTGTAAAAAAAACCAAAAAAACGAGTTCTTACCTGGCCGTGCGCTCCTGCGGCGGGGAACCTCACTTCCTCCACGCAGGTGAAGGACGCCTCGCACTCGCCGGTGGCTGACGCCGGCGAAGTGCGACTGCGCACTGCGGCCGCTGAAGTCAGCTGCCAGCCTCCGACTGGCTGGCGGCGGCTGTTAACTATTGACGTGCGGGCACGGGCCCGCACGTCAATAGTGTGCCGCAGCGCCTGCAGGGGGGGGCCCGGTGAGCAGATTAGACGGGGCCCGATGCGGGCCCCCTCTGCTCACCGGGCCCCATACGCCAGTCATGGCTGTCATGCCCTGATGGCGGCCCTGAACGTGTCCGAGGATACATCAGTAGGCAGGACACCCAACTACATGAAGTACCGGCTTCCTGTTCCCCAGCCTGTGAAGTCTGCCTGGCTGCTGCATCCCTGGTGGATGATTGGGATGTTGCCGCCGGTTCGTTGGCTGGTCGATGAGGGGCTGTTCTGCAGCGCCCCAGAGTCCTGGTCGTTGCAGTACTGATGCTCCGCCGCTAAGGGGAGTGTTGGTACGTCTGATGGCACTGAAGGAGTTCACCTGACCAGGTATCACAGACACCAATACACTTCACAGTCTGGCCTCCAGGGGGAGCTAAGGGTGCTATGTATTAGGCCACTCCTCACAATCTGGTAAAACTGGGGGTTAGATAGGAAGTTAGGCAGAAAGCTGACTGGGTTGGAACCAGGCAACATCCTGTGGCAGAGGGTATTGCAGGGGAAGATTCAGGGGGGGCCCTGTCAGGGGTGGGATCCTGACAGAGGCCTAGCGAACAGAAAGAACGTTACGGGACCGCGCCTGCACTTCATTGCGGCGGTACCCCAAGAAAGGACAAGAAGCGAGGTTTATTGTGAAGAGTGAGAAACGAGATCAACGCAACAAGGAGAGAACACCAGTAGGAGTCGTGCTGTAAGATCGAGGCAACATCCTACTGAGGCGCGTAGCCGGTGGCCGGAAACGCCGAGGAAGTACTGGCTCCAAGCCTTACTTCAAACCAACGGCAGGACAGTCAGTCATAGGCGGGCTGTCTCACCTAAATCACCTAAGCAGACATAGGGGGCAACAGTGGGAGAGGGGCGACTCTAGGGTCCCGGAAGAACTCCAGGCCTACCCGTCATACGGGTGCGTCCTAGCCATATCATCTGGGGGACGGAGAAGAACATCAGAATCAGTTGTGAGAGAACATTAGAAACAGACACAACAGTTGTGAGGACTATCCCGTGGTGCTCAGCAGGGAAGGACTACAACACACAAGCGCTAGAAGGAAGGCACAGATTTCCACCTGCAAAGGGAGCTCTGGAGGTGCCATCGGACCGGCCGGTCTCAGCCAGCCCTGTTAACCGTACTCTGGATTGAGGATCCTGAAGCCTTCAGTAAAGAGGTAAAGAGACTGCAACTCTGAGTCCTCGTTATTCATCGTACCCTGCACCACACATCATCACTCTCAACTTTTACTGGATGCTCCTTAGCAGGGTCACGGACCGGGTCTAGCCACCGTGACAATTCCAGAACCAAGACAGAGAGGCCCGGTACCAAGTGGACAGTGGGGGCGCTCCAACTTGGCGTCACGAACAGGATCTACTTAAGCCTGAAGGATCAGGTCATGTGTGCCTTGGAACTGTGATTTATTGTGCTTGGACTGTGACTTATTGCAAAGACTGCGTATTGCCACTTGCCGCCCGAAGCTCCCGCCAAAACCGCCGCCATTACAGCACTAAGGAGGGCGCAGGAGAAGAAGAAGGGCGTGGAGTGGGTGTAGACAAGCTGAAGAGCGCGAAAGACAATGGCCGCCCAGTCTAAGTATTATTGCACCGTGAGGACGTGTCCGTCAGCGGCTGAGATACGACTCCTAATCCTCAATGGTGGGCAGAGTCAGAGAAAACGAAACCGCCCACGAAGGAGAGAGCAGGAAAAAGATCAGGAAGTGACCCACGTGGAGGATGAGATGGCTGATCGCTCAGACCCAGAATGTGGGGTTGAAGTGGAGAACTCCCCCAACTACCCGGAGGAGCGTAGCAGCCCCATCTCCACAGCCGATGTGAGTCTCCTGCAGCTCGAGATGGAGGACCTAATCGAACAACTTTTCCAGCTGCGGGTGGAAGCCAAGACTGCATCCCAGGAAACGCAAGCGGAGGATCCCCTGACCTCGGTCCCTGCACCGCTGCTCGGGTTGCTGCCGACGTCTCCACCGATGTCATCACCAGCGGGGCCAGCCGCGCCGGAGAACGTTGCACCGGCCGGTAAGCTCGCCGACCCTGCCCCATTAACAGAGGACCTGTTGTTAGGCCCAGTTGCAGCGCCCCCTCCCCCAGGAACCCACCAACGCCAGCACCTCCTTCCCTGGGACCAGGCCACCGGCATGGAGCACCTTCTAAAGGCCCCGATCGTACCAGTCACCCTGCTGGGCGCAGTGTATGCCGAGCGCACTGTGTGCCGCTGGGTGAACCCCGGGTCTGACTTTATGGGGTTCCCCGGGGTGGCGACCCAAGAAGGAGAGATGGTGCAGGCCCTCAGCTGGGAGGAATACCAGGCCCAGCTAGAACAGCAGTGGAAAAAGAAAGAGAAGGCGTACCAGGCCGGGCTGGAGGCCCATCACCAGAAAGACTTGGCAGTGAAGGACCGGGCCCGCAAGGACCCCAGCGCTCATCAGGCCCCGCGCAGGCAGGGCATCGTCATCGCCTTTAAGCTCCGTGGAGGCTGGGGCTTTATTAAAGAGCCGGGCCTGTACGCTGAAGTGTTTGTTAATCGGAGGGATGTCGAGTCCCACCTGAGGGAGGGTCATCCGGACCGGGACCTCTACCCAGGGGACGAGGTCACCTACACCCGGCACTTTGGAGAGAAGGGGTGGTTCGCTTTGAATGTCCACAAGAGACAGAACCCCATGACACCCCCAACTAAGGTGCCAGCAAAACAGTCCCCTGTGGTGAAGACACCCTCCTGTGACCGATCCACTGTTACTACTAAGACCACGGTGGTTACTCCAACTTGCACCGTGGTAAAGACCACAACTTGTACTGTCGTAACCACCACCGCTGTGGTGGCCGGAAGCCTGGCCGCGGTGGTAGCTGGTGCCCAAGTTGGCTTTGGAACCAAAACGGTGGCCACCCAGACCCCTGTTTGGGACAAGGAGGCCACCTCCGGATCAGCCAGAACCTGAGTAAGCATAAATGCTTTACAAAATGTATATAGTTAACTGTTCGTCTTTTGGTGTTTTTCTGCTGCTACAACCCGACTAGGGTTAACTCTTAAAGGGATCCCTTAGTTTACCCGGGATCCCTATTTTTGCCCTTTTTGTTTTGTTTCCTGTTTATCACTGTTGAAAAGAACTGCTGGATCATGAACACTGCATGATTACAAACTTATTGTAGATAGTTTGCACCTTCTTAAAGGTGCCCCCTACTGGTTTTACAAGAAACAGAACTCTTTGCGAAGAAACTGTTCCTGGAAACAGTACAGAAATTCCTGCTGCAAACGGATTTGCAGCCTGACAGGTTGCGCTACCTCCAAGAGACTTGGTTCCCTCTTAAAGGGAACGTTCACCAATAGCACTTAAAGTATAATGTTGCCTTAAAAGAAGTAATGATAATGTTTATATGTAAAAGTTATATGTAGTTAGTTAGTTGATTGTAGGAAATGTTTAATAATGTGTTAGAGAATGAGGACAAGAAGTGAACCCGTACGGGGTTTGTTGGTGAGCCCTCCTAGGAGCCATACAGAGATGGCTCAGCGATCTTGTGTTGAGAGAAGGTTGATAAGTCCTATACTGTGCATAGAAAGAGAAAGGCAGTAGGCCCAGACGAGGAACTAGGCGGTCCTGCAAAAGAGCGAGAGGCAGTAGGCCTGGGGCAGATAGACAGGCGGTCCTGCGAATGTAAAGTTGGAAAAATGAAGAAAAGTTGATTAACTTTGTAGTGTTTTATGAGTAAGCCTTTAGTGGATTCAGCTTATACGTCCTTAGAGGCAAAGTTAAATTATTGTTCAGGGATTGCACTAAGTAGAATACCCGATACCCGGTTGGGTAATAGAAGTTATTTATGGTATGTTATTTAAAATATTTAACCATGTTTGTAGCGTTCAAGTGTTCTCACCTCCCATAAAGGGAAGCTCTGTTAAAATTTACTTGTTTTTGCATTTCTAAAAATTGTATGTCTTTTTGCTGAAATGTATTGTTGTTTTCTTCCCAGTCCAGGAGTACTGGATTTAACCGGGGGGTGGGGGGGGTGCAGCGCCCCAGAGACCTGGTCGTTGCAGTACTGATGCTCCGCCGCTAAGGGGAGTGTTGGTACGTCTGATGGCACTGAAGGAGTTCACCTGACCAGGTATAACAGACACCAATACACTTCACAGTCTGGCCTCCAGGGGGAGCTAAGGGTGCTATGTATTAGGCCACTCCTCACAATCTGGTAAAACTGGGGGTTAAATAGGAAGTTAGGCAGAAAGCTGGGTTGGAACCAGGCAACATCCTGTGGCAGAGGGTGTTGCAGGGGAAGATTCAGGGGGGGCCCTGTCAGGGGTGGGATCCTGACAGAGGCCTAGCGAACAGAAAGAACGTTACGGGACCGCGCCTGCACTTCATTGCGGCGGTACCCCAAGAAAGGACAAGAAGCGAGGTTTATTGTGAAGAGTGAGAAACGAGATCAACGCAACAAGGAGAGAACACCAGTAGGAGTCGTGCTGTAAGATCGAGGCAACATCCTACTGAGGCGCGTAGCCGGTGGCCGGAAACGCCGAGGAAGTACTGGCTCCAAGCCTTACTTCAAACCAACGGCAGGACAGTCAGTCATAGGCAGGCTGTCTCACCTAAATCACCTAAGCAGACATAGGGGGCAACAGTGGGAGAGGGGCGACTCTAGGGTCCCGGAAGAACTCCAGGCCTACCCGTCATACGGGTGCGTCCTAGCCATATCATCTGGGGGACGGAGAAGAACATCAGAATCAGTTGTGAGGGAACATTAGAAACAGACACAACAGTTGTGAGGACTATCCCGTGGTGCTCAGCAGGGAAGGACTACAACACACAAGCGCTAGAAGGAAGGCACAGATTTCCACCTGCAAAGGGAGCTCTGGAGGTGCCATCGGACCGGCCGGTCTCAGCCAGCCCTGTTAACCGTACTCTGGATTGAGGATCCTGAAGCCTTCAGTAAAGTGGTAAATAGTGTTGAGCATTCCGATACCGCAAGTATCGGGTATCGGCCGATACTTGCGGGTATCGGAATTCCGATACCGAGATCCGATACTTTTGTGGTATCGGGTATCGGTATCGAAACAACATTAATGTAAAAATGTGTAAAAGAGAGAATTAAAATAAAAAATATTGCTATACTCACCTCTCCGACGCAGCCTGCACCTTACCGAGGGAAGCGGCAGCGTTCTTTGTTTAAAATTCGCGCTTTTCTTTCCTTTACGTGAAGTCCCGGCTTGTGATTGGTTGCGTCGCAGTCACATGGGCGACGCAACCAATCACAGCAAGCCGTGACGTAATTTCAGGTCCTTAAGGATTTTAAAATTACGTCCTGGCTTTGTGATTGGTTGCGTCGCAGTCACATGGGCGACGCAACCAATCACAGCAAGCCGTGACGTAATTTCAGGCCCTTAAGGATTTTAAAATTACGTCCCGGCTTTGTGATTGGTTGCGTCGCAGTCACATGGGCGACGCAACCAATCACAAGCCGTGACGTCACGGGAGGCTGGACACGCGCGCATTTTAAAATGCGCGCTTGTCCAGCCTCCCGTGACGTCCCGGCTTGTGATTGGTTGCATCGCGGTCAACCAATCACAAGCCGGGAGGCTGGACACGCGCGCATTTTAAAATGCGCGCTTGTCCAGCCTCCCGTGACGTCCCGGCTTGTGATTGGTTGCATCGCGGTCAACCAATCACAAGCCGGGAGGCTGGACACGCGCGCATTTTAAAATGCGCGCGTGTCCAGCCTCCCGTGACGTCACGGCTTGTGATTGGTTGCGTCGCCCATGTGACTGCGACGCAACCAATCACAAAGCCGGGACGTAATTTTAAAATCCTTAAGGACCTGAAATTACGTCACGGCTTGCTGTGATTGGTTGCGTCGCCCATGTGACTGCGACGCAACCAATCACAAAGCCGGGACTTCACGTAAGGAAAGAAAAGCGCGAATTTTAAGCAAACAACGCTGCCGGTTCCCTCGGAGAGGTGAGTATAGCAATATTTTTTATATTAATTCTTTCTTTTACACATTAATATGGTTCCCAGGGCCTGAAGGAGAGTTTCCTCTCCTTCAGACCCTGGGAACCATCAGGAATACCGTCCGATACTTGAGTCCCATTGACTTGTATTGGTATCGGGTATCGGTATCGGATTGGATCCGATACTTTGCCGGTATCGGCCGATACTTTCCGATACCGATACTTTCAAGTATCGGACGGTATCTCTCAACACTAGTGGTAAAGAGACTGCAACTCTGTGTCCTCGTTATTCATCGTACCCTGCACCACACATCATCACTCTCAACTTTTACTGGACGCCCCTTAGCAGGGTCACGGACCGGGTCTAGCCACCGTGACAATCCCAGAACCGAGACAGAGAGGCCCAGTACCGGGTACCCCTCGGCCCTGCGACAGTGGGGGCGCTCCAGTTCCAACAGAGGAAGATCCAGGTATACAGTGCTGCTCCAGATTCTGTGTGGAAATGAAATAAAAAAGGATTATTACAAAAAAGAAAAAATTAAATAATAGTGAAAGACAACACAAAAGATACTCACATTCATTGAACAAGCGCTGGCCTCAGAAAAAAAAGCTATTTATGATACTTGTATTTTCTGATTTTGATGGTAAAATCAATGGTGTCGTTCAAAAGTAAAACTCGTCCCGCAAAAAAACAAGCCCTCACATGCCTATATTGATGGAAAAATAAAAAAGTTATGGCTCTGGGAAGACATGGAGCAAAAAAACAAACGCAAAAATGCAAAGTGGCCCTGGTGTGAAGGGGTTAAAGGGAACCTGTCAGCTACAAAAACACTAGTTATCTGGAGAAGATATAGTGGTAAACGCAGGTAAATAGCATTTAAATCACTTTAGGCTGCCTGACTGGAAAAAAAAACAGTTACGGGGAGAACATCAAGTTATATTCTACCTATAGCTGTTCACTTTCAGTCCTCAGAGCAGTGCATGAGACTGTAACAGTCATCGCTCACTACACAGGGAATGCGTTGCAATCGCTCCCCATGCATCTTGTCTGACAGCCTGCTCTGCACTCATATAGTGTTGAGAAGTGATTACAGCATGCTCACTGTCTAGTGGGTGGTAGCAGTATTTGCTCAGTATTTTACTGTATGAAGATAATAATCTTTATATAGCACCAACATATTCCGCAGTGCTTTACAGTTTAACAGTTTCAAACATAACAGTCATAAGTAACAATGTTAATACAATAATTAAAGCAAAAAAAGACGACTGTCATGATCCGTTCCAGGGTTTAGTCTTGTCTGCTCTTTTTCCAGGCGGATCATGTCAAGGGTTAACTTTGATGTGCCTCATTCTGGGCTCAGGTTTATTATTTAGCTCCCAAGCATCCTGCTGGTGGTGTCAGCTATAGTTCTGTCTTTGGCGTGTGAACCTGACTGGTAACTCTTGATTTGTCTTGCTGTGTTCCCTGACTTGTCCTGTTTCTGTTTACTCCCTCTGTCTGCCCTTTTCCCATCGTTTATCTGCTTGATTCTCTGGTTCCTGATATGGCTCGTATTCGGACTCACTTTTGTTTTCTGACTTTGTCTTATCTGTTTCTGACCGCTGCTGAACCTCTTGACTTGTTTTCTGACCACGTTTACTGCTTATCCTTTTTGAGTACTCCTGCCTCTGATTGTATTTTGACTCGGCCTGTTTGACCACTCTCTCGCCACTTGGTAGCGCTTGTGCTGCTGCTCTGTGGTGTTTCTCTGTGTACGCAGTCTCCCTCCCTCTCAAGCTCCCTCTGGTGGAGGTTGCGTTATACTGCACTGCAGCAGCATGACATTATAGCTGACCCATACATTTAAAGGGATTTCTGCATTTTTTTTCCTCTGCTCTGATTTCTATGGATCCGCTCCATACCTTGGCAGATCAAATGGTCAGTTCGACAGTGATAAGACCTGTTTGTGGAACAGAGGGCCTTGTCCTCGTCTCATAACCACTTGCAAAGGGAGCTTTCTGACACAGTTAAATCGTTGCAGACTGACTGTAAGCACTCTAACACTTTTGATGTCTCATTGCACTCTCCTGAACCTACAGTCAAGCTCCCAGATACCTTCTTCCATGGGGATAGGGAGAGATTCCATACATTTAAGGAGAGTTGCAAGCTTTTTTTTTCTCTTAGACCCTGATCTTCTGGAGATGAGTCAGCGGGTGGTAATTTCCTTACTGCGGGAGGGACCTCAGTTGTGGGCTTTCTCTTTACCTGCTTCTGCCCCTGAATGTGTGTCTGTGGACAGATTCTTTGAGGCTTTGGGAATGATTTATGACAAACCAGACCTGATCAGGGTAGCAGAGGACATGATCATGAGTCTCTCCCAGAATGAACTCACTGCTGAACAGTATTGTTCTCAGTTTAGGCGGTGGTCTGTTGAGGTGTCTTGGGGTGACTCTGCTCTGAGATGCCTGTTTGAGAGAGTACTTTCTGATCATCTCAAGGACGCGCTGGCTCTTCATACGCCACCCGGTTCCCTGGAGGAGGCGATGACCCAGGCCATTCGTATGGACTGGAGGTTACGGGAGAGAGGAATTATCCAGCGTGAGATTCCTGTATTGCCTGCCAAGTCTGAGGTGATGTCATTCAAGGAGACTATGGAAGTTAGTGCCACCAACTTCAAGGAGAAAGAGAGGAAACAACAACGTGATGGGAAATTATGTTTTTATTGTGGAGATCTGGGACTTTGGAAGAAGGACTACCCCTCTTGTCCATCGAGTAACAAGTTGCCGAGTCTGGGTGATGGTCTAGGAGGTCATCCCCAGTCTCAGGTACCATTTTCATCATTTTAAAAAGTTTTGTTAGAGGTGAAATTGTGTTATGGAGGTGTTTTTTCATCCACTTCAGCGTTTGTGGACTGTGGATCTTCCATGAACTTCATTGACTCTTGTCTGGTGTCCAAGTTAAAGTTAGGGACAGTTAGGCTAGAGACTCCAATCCAAATCGTTGCCATTAGGGTTGAGCGAAACGGGTCGATCATTTTCAAAAGTCGCCGACTTTTGGCTAAGTCGGCGTCTCATGAAACCCGATCCGACCCCTGTGCTTGTCGGCCATGCGGTACGCGACTTTCGCGCCAAAGTCGCGTTTCAATGACGCGAAAAGCGCCATTTCTCAGCCAATGAAGGTGAACGCAGAGTGTGGGCAGCGTGATGACATAGATCCTGGTCCCCACCATCTTAGAGAAGGGCATTGCAGTGATTGGCTTGCTGTCTGCGGCGTCACAGGGGCTATAAAGGGGCGTTCCCGCCGACCGCCATCTTACTGCTGCTGATCTGAGCTTAGGGACAGGTTGCTGCCGCTTCGTCAGAAGCAGGGAGAGCGTTAGGCAGGGTCCACTAACCACCAAACCGCTTGTGCTGTAGCGATTTCCACTGTCCAACACCACCTTCGGTGTGCAGGAACAGTGGAAGCTATTTTTTTTTTTTTTTTCCTCAGCGTTGTAGCTCATTGGGCTGCCCTAGAAGGCTCCGTGATAGCTGTATTGCTGTGTGTACGCCACTGTGCAAACCAACTGCTTTTTTCAAAGCACATATCCTCTTGTTCCTTTCTGCACAGCTATCTTTTTTGTTTGTCCACACTTTTTATTTAATTTGTGCATCAGTCCACTCCTATTGCTGCCTGCCATACCTGGCTTAGATTACTGCAGGGAGATAGTAATTGTAGGACAGTCCCTGTTTTTTTTTTTTTTTGTGGGAGATTAAGATTGGCATTTCTGCTACAGTGCCATCCCTGTGTGTGCCATCTCTCACTGAGTGGGCCATAGAAAGCCTATTTATTTTTTCCGTGATTTGAGTTCTAAATTCTACCTCAACACAAAAACACTACATCAATCAGTGGTAGAAAAATATTGGCCTCAGTCAGGGCTTGTGTGCCACTGCTGTGTGTGCTATCTCTCATTCAGTGGGCTATAGAAAGCCTATTTATTTATTTATTTTTTTTCTTATTATTTGGTTTCTAAAGTCTCCCTGAAAAAAAAAAAAAAAAAAAAAAAAACAGTGGGAGAGTAATATTGCCCTTTCAGCTTGTGTGCCAGTCTTGACTCCTGGGTGTGCCACCTCTCTCATTCAGTGGGCCATAGAAAGCCTATTTATTTTTTTTTTTAAATATTATTGGGTTTCTAAAGTCTCCCTTAAAAAACAAAAAATACATAAAAAAACAGTGGGAGAGTAATATTGCCCTTTCAGCTTGTGTGCCAGTCTTGACTCCTGGGTGTGCCACCTCTCTCATTCAGTGGGCCATAGAAAGCATTTTTTTTTTTCCTTGATTTGTGTTCTAAAATCTACCTCAACACAAAAACACTACATCAATCAGTGGTAGAAAAATATTGGCCTCAGTCAGGGCTTGTGTGCCACTGCTGTGTGTGCTATCTCTCATTCAGTGGGCTATAGAAAGCCTATTTATTTATTTATTTTTTTTCTTATTATTTGGTTTCTAAAGTCTCCCTGAAAAAAAAAAAAAAAAAAAAAAACAGTGGGAGAGTAATATTGCCCTTTCAGCTTGTGTGCCAGTCTTGACTCCTGGGTGTGCCACCTCTCTCTCATTCAGTGGGCCATAGAAAGCCTATTTATTTTTTTTTTTAAATATTATTGGGTTTCTAAAGTCTCCCTTAAAAAACAAAAAATACATAAAAAAACAGTGGGAGAGTAATATTGCCCTTTCAGCTTGTGTGCCAGTCTTGACTCCTGGGTGTGCCACCTCTCTCATTCAGTGGGCCATAGAAAGCCTATTTATTTATTTTTTTAAATATTATTGGGATTCTAAAGTCTCCCTTAAAAAACAAAAAATACATAAAAAAACAGTGGGAGAGTAATATTGCCCTTTCAGCTTGTGTGCCAGTCTTGACTCCTGGGTGTGCCACCTCTCTCATTCAGTGGGCCATAGAAAGCATTTTTTTTTTTTCCTTGATTTGTGTTCTAAAATCTACCTCAACACAAAAACACTACATCAATCAGTGGGAGAAAAATATTGGCCTCAGTCAGGGCTTGTGTGCCACTGCTGTGTGTGCTATCTCTCATTCAGTGGGCTATAGAAAGCCTATTTATTTATTTATTTTTTTTCTTATTATTTGGTTTCTAAAGTCTCCCTGAAAAAAAAAAAAAACAGTGGGAGAGTAATATTGCCCTTTCAGCTTGTGTGCCAGTCTTGACTCCTGGGTGTGCCACCTCTCTCTCATTCAGTGGGCCATAGAAAGCCTATTTATTTTTTTGGTTTTTTTAATATTATTTGGTTTCTAAAGTCTCCCTGAAAATAATAAAAAAAAAACTTAAAAAAAACAGTGGGAGAGTAATATTGCCCTTTCAGCTTGTGTGCCAGTCTTGACTCCTGGGTGTGCCACCTCTCTCATTCAGTGGGCCATAGAAAGCCTATTTATTTTTTTTTTTTAAATATTATTGGGTTTCTAAAGTCTCCCTTAAAAAACAAAAAATACATAAAAAAACAGTGGGAGAGTAATATTGCCCTTTCAGCTTGTGTGCCAGTCTTGACTCCTGGGTGTGCCACCTCTCTCATTCAGTGGGCCATAGAAAGCCTATTTATTTATTTTTTTAAATATTATTGGGATTCTAAAGTCTCCCTTAAAAAACAAAAAATACATAAAAAAACAGTGGGAGAGTAATATTGCCCTTTCAGCTTGTGTGCCAGTCTTGACTCCTGGGTATGCCACCTCTCTCATTCAGTGGGCCATAGAAAGCATTTTTTTTTTCCTTGATTTGTGTTCTAAAATCTACCTCAACACAAAAACACTACATCAATCAGTGGGAGAAAAATATTGGCCTCAGTCAGGGCTTGTGTGCCACTGCTGTGTGTGCTATCTCTCATTCAGTGGGCTATAGAAAGCCTATTTATTTATTTATTTTTTTTCTTATTATTTGGTTTCTAAAGTCTCCTTGAAAAAAAAAAAAAAAAAACAGTGGGAGAGTAATATTGCCCTTTCAGCTTGTGTGCCAGTCTTGACTCCTGGGTGTGCCACCTCTCTCATTCAGTGGGCCATAGAAAGGCTATTTATTTTTTTGGTTTTTTTAATATTATTTGGTTTCTAAAGTCTCCCTGAAAAAAAAAAAATAATAAATTAGGTGGGAGATTAATATTGACATTAGTGCTTGAGTGACAGTCCTGCGTGTGTGTCATCTCTGTGATTTTGTGCCACAGAAAACAGAGTGTGTAACATTGTGCCTGATTTTCCTTGTGGTCTCACCAACCTGTTAAGGGATATTGAAATCATACTGAAGTTATAGCTCACCGTGTAAGTTGTTTGACAGCAACAAATAAAGTTACTTTGGTTAAGATTTTAAAACAATGAGGAAGTCTGGTGCAAGAGGTCGTCGTGGGCGTTCATTGTCAGCTGGTAATGATGGTAGTGGTAGTGGAGCATCAGGTGGTCGTGGGGATAAAAATATTCCACCTAAGTCTGGAGCTGTGGAGCCAGTTTCGTCGTCAGGCTACACAAGGCCTCGAACGCTCTCTTTTCTGGGAGTAGGAAAACCGCTTTTAAAGGCGGAGCAGCAACAGCAAGTTTTGGCTTACATTGCAGACTCAGCCTCTAGCTCTTTTGCCTCCTCTTCCGAAACTGGTAAATGTAAAAGCAGCGCGTCGCTTGTGGATGTTCACGGTCAGGGACAAGTCGCTTCCTTGTCCTCCTCAGCAAAAACTACAACAAGAGAGAAGGATGCAGCAGGCGACACAACGGGTCACTCCATGGAGCTCTTTACACATACCGTCCCTGGCTTAGAAAGTGAAACATTTAACAGGCCATGCCCATTACAAGTATATTCTGACATGGAGTGCACTGATGCACAGCCACAGCCAGAGTACTATGCTGCTCCTTTGACTCAGACCACCACATTGCCCTCTCAGGGTACAGATCCACAATCAGACCCTGATGAGACTATGTTGCCCCGCCACGAACGCTATACCACCGACCGACACAGTGACACAGACGAAGTTGCACACAAGCTCGAAGAGGAGGTAATAGATGACCCAGTTATTGACCCCGATTGGCAGCCATTGGGGGAACAGGGTGCAGGCGGCAGTAGTTCAGAAGCGGAGGTGGAGGAGGGGCCGCAGCAGGCATCAACATCGCAACAGGTTCCATCTGCCGGGCCCGTATCTGGCCCAAAACGCGTGTCAAAGCCAAAACCTGTTGGAGGACAGCGTGGCCATCCGGTTAAAGCTCAGTCTGCAATCCCTGAAAAGGGATCCGAGTCTAGGAAGAGTGCAGTCTGGCATTTTTTTAAACAACATCCAACTGATCAGCGCAAAGTCATCTGTCAAAAATGTTCAACTAGCTTAAGCAGAGGTCAGAATCTGAAAAGTCTAAATACTAGTTGCATGCATAGACACTTAACCACCATGCATTTTCAAGCCTGGACTAACTACCAAACGTCCCTTAAGGTTGTAGCACCCTCGGCCAATGAAGCTAGTCAGCAACGCAACATCCCTTCCATCACTGTAAGGCCACCATTTTCCGCACCACCGGCAGTATCTGTGCAGGTTTCTTTGCCAGCCAAAAGCAGTCAGGGTCAGGGAACCACCAGTTTTGTAGGAGGAAATATTGCATCTAGGGCACCGGCGGAAACAATACCGTCTCCAACCGTCTCTCAGTCTGCCATGTACACCGGCACACCCGAAAGTTCCATGATCTCCAGCTCTCCAGTCCAGCTCACCCTACATGAGACTCTGGTTAGAAAAAGGAAGTACTTATCCTCGCATCCGCGTACACAGGGTTTTAACGCCCACATAGCTAGACTAATCTCGTTAGAGATGATGCCCTACCGGTTAGTTGAAAGCGAAGCTTTCAAAGCCCTGATGGAGTACGCTGAACCACGATACGAGCTACCCAGTCGACACTTTTTTCCAGAAAAGCCATCCCAGCCCTGCACCAGCATGTTAAACAGCGCATCGTCCATGCACTCAGGCAATCTGTGAGTACAAAGGTGCACCTGACTACAGATGCATGGACCAGTAGGCATGGCCAGGGACGTTATGTGTCCATCACGGCACACTGGGTGAATGTGGTGGATGCAGGGTCCACAGGCGACATCAATTTAGGGACAGTTGTGCCTAGCCCACGGTCTAGGAAACAGTTGGCTGTAGGCGTTCGCACCCCCTCCTCCTCCTCCTCCTCCTCCTCCTCCTCGTCCTCCTGCAGAAGCTACAGCTCTTCCACAGAACGCAGTCTGCCAACCACTCCATCGGCAGATGACACTGTTGCACACCAGTTGTCCCATTATGGGCCAGCTACTGCCAAGCGTCAGCAGGCTGTATTGGCTATGAAGTGTTTGGGCGACAACAGACACACCGCGGAAGTTCTATCCGAGTTCTTGCAACAAGAAACGCAGTCGTGGCTGGGCACAGTAGATCTTGAGGCAGGCAAGGTAGTGAGTGATAACGGAAGGAATTTCATGGCTGCCATCTCCCTTTCCCAACTGAAACACATTCCTTGCCTGGCTCACACCTTAAACCTGGTGGTGCAGTGCTTATTGAAAACTTATCCTGGGTTCTCCGACCTGCTCCTCAAAGTGCGTGCACTTTGCTCACATATCCGACGTTCGCCTGTACACGCCAGCCGTATGCAGACCTATCAGCGGTCTTTGAACCTTCCCCAGCATCGCCTAATCATAGACGTTGCAACAAGGTGGAACTCAACACTGCACATGCTTCAGAGACTGTGCGAACAGAGGCGTGCTGTTATTTATTTGTGGGAGGATACACGGGCAGGCAGTAGGATGGCAGACATGGAGTTGTCAGGTGTGCAGTGGTCTAAGATACAAGACATGTGTCAAGTCCTTCAGTGTTTTGAGGAATGCACACGGCTGGTTAGTGCAGACAACGCCGTAATAAGCATGAGCATCCCCCTAATGCGTCTGCTGATGCAAAGTTTGACGCACATAAAGGAGCAGGCGTCTGCACCAGAGGAAGAGGAAAGCCTTGATGACAGTCAGCCATTGTCTGGTCAGGGCAGTGTACAGGACGAGGTAGCGGGCGAAGAGGAGGTAGAGGACGAGGAGGATGATGGGGATGAGTATATTTTTAATGCCGAACCTTTCCCGGGGGCACAGGAAATTGGTTGCGTGTCACGGCCGGGTTCTGGTTTTTTGAGGGACACAAGTGACGTAGATTTGCCTGCAACTGCCCCTCAACCAATCACAACCGGAGATTTGACAACTGGAACTTTGGCCCACATGGCGGATTATGCCTTACGTATCCTAAAAAGGGACACACGCATTACGAAAATGATGAACGATGACGATTACTGGTTGGCCTGCCTCCTTGATCCACGCTATAAAGGCAAATTGCAAAATATTATGCCACATGAGAACTTGGAACTAATATTAGCAACCAAACAATCAACTCTTGTTGACCGTTTGCTTCAGGCATTCCCAGCACACAGCGCACGTGATCGTTCTCACACGAGCTCCAGGGGGCAGCAGACTAGGAGTGTTAGGGGTGCACACATCAGAAGTGGCGTTGGACAGAGGGGTTTTCTGACCAGGTTGTGGAGTGATTTTGCTATGACCGCAGACAGGACAGGTACTGCTGCATCAATTGAAAGTGACAGGAGACAACATTTGTCCAGTATGGTTACTAACTATTTTTCATCCCTTATCGATGTTCTCCCTCAACCGTCATTCCCATTTGATTACTGGGCCTCCAAATTAGACACCTGGCCAGAATTGGCAGAATATGCATTGCAGGAGCTTGCTTGCCCGGCAGCAAGTGTCCTATCAGAAAGAGTATTCAGTGCTGCAGGTTCAATATTAACCGAAAAAAGGACTCGTCTGGCTACCCAAAATGTTGACGATCTAACATTCATTAAAATGAACCACAACTGGATTTCGAAATCTTTTGCCCCACCTTGCCCGGCCGACACCTAGCTTTCCTATGAAAAGCTCTTGCCTGTGAATTACTTTTCTAATGTCTAATTTGCTGCAGCTGATTGTACAGCATACGACATGTTTACACCTCCCTAAATGGCAAAACTCCCCACACGGGGCCGTGGTATCGCGACTTGGCGCAAGCACCCGTGAGACTGCTGTTTGTCTGAAGAGGTGGGTGTGCTCGCTTTTGGTTGACGGCATTGCTACTGGGTCCCTCATAGTACAATGTAGTGTCTCTGGCGGTGGTGGTGCGCACCCAACGTCAGACACACCGTTGTAACATGAGGGGCCCTGGGGCGGTCCCGCCGGCCTCAAGAGAGTTCCCCCCTACCCCAGCTCAAAATGTGCTCTACCACGTGCAAAATTATGTCGCACAGCTCCACCAATCTTTAGTCTATTCGCTGACATCATTCAATGTCTGGCACTGACAATACAAATTTGTAGACATCTATGATGCAACTTAAAGTAGTCTGTGTCTGTGTCCTATATTGGCACCATTAAATAGTTACTGCCAAATTACTATGTCAGAAACTCAGTAGATGAGCCCACCCCTGTACCTAAGTATGCCACCTTTTTTTTTGTTTTGGTTGTTTTGCGAGACATTAACATCTATTTATATTTTGGGAGTACTGGGACAGACACTCCTTGCACTACTCCTCCACTCACCACCAAGCTGCCTGTGTATCCATGTAACCGCTGTAAAGCTGCCATGAGCCTATTGTTTGTTATTTTAGGCCTTTGATAGCCTGTCTGCGGTCCCTACTTTAAATACTCCTCCACTCACCACCAAGCTGCCTGTGTATCCATGTAACCGCTGTAAAGCTGCCATGAGCCTATTGTTTGTTATTTTAGGCCTTTGATAGCCTGTCTGCGGTCCCTACTTTAAATACTCCTCCACTCACCACCAAGCTGCCTGCCCGTGTATCCATGTAACCGCTGTAAAACTGCCATGAGCCTATTGTTTGTTATTTTAGGCCTTTGATAGCCTGTCTGCGGTCCCTACTTTAAATACTCCTCCACTCACCACCAAGCTGCCTGTGTATCCATGTAACCGCTGTAAAGCTGCCATGAGCCTATTGTTTGTTATTTTAGGCCTTTGATAGCCTGTCTGCAGTCCCTACTTTAAATACTCCTCCACTCACCACCAAGCTGCCTGTGTATCCATGTAACCGCTGTAAAGCTGCCATGAGCCTATTGTTTGTTATTTTAGGCCTTTGATAGCCTGTCTGCGGTCCCTACTTTAAATACTCCTCCACTCACCACCAAGCTGCCTGTGTATCCATGTAACCGCTGTAAAGCTGCCATGAGCCTATTGTTTGTTATTTTAGGCCTTTGATAGCCTGTCTGCGGTCCCTACTTTAAATACTCCTCCACTCACCACCAAGCTGCCTGCCCGTGTATCCATGTAACCGCTGTAAAACTGCCATGAGCCTATTGTTTGTTATTTTAGGCCTTTGATAGCCTGTCTGCGGTCCCTACTTTAAATACTCCTCCACTCACCACCAAGCTGCCTGTGTATCCATGTAACCGCTGTAAAGCTGCCATGAGCCTATTGTTTGTTATTTTAGGCCTTTGATAGCCTGTCTGCGGTCCCTACTTTAAATACTCCTCCACTCACCACCAAGCTGCCTGCCCGTGTATCCATGTAACCGCTGTAAAACTGCCATGAGCCTATTGTTTGTTATTTTAGGCCTTTGATAGCCTGTCTGCGGTCCCTACTTTAAATACTCCTCCACTCATCACCAAGCTGCCTGTGTATCCATGTAACCGCTGTAAAGCTGCCATGAGCCTATTGTTTGTTATTTTAGGCCTTTGATAGCCTGTCTGCGGTCCCTACTTTAAATACTCCTCCACTCACCACCAAGCTGCCTGTGTATCCATGTAACCGCTGTAAAGCTGCCATGAGCCTATTGTTTGTTATTTTAGGCCTTTGATAGCCTGTCTGCGGTCCCTACTTTAAATACTCCTCCACTCACCACCAAGCTGCCTGTGTATCCATGTAACCGCTGTAAAGCTGCCATGAGCCTATTGTTTGTTATTTTAGGCCTTTGATAGCCTGTCTGCGGTCCCTACTTTAAATACTCCTCCACTCACCACCAAGCTGCCTGTGTATCCATGTAACCGCTGTAAAGCTGCCATGAGCCTATTGTTTGTTATTTTAGGCCTTTGATAGCCTGTCTGCGGTCCCTACTTTAAATACTCCTCCACTCACCACCAAGCTGCCCGTGTATCCATGTAACCGCTGTAAAACTGCCATGAGCCTATTGTTTGTTATTTTAGGCCTTCGAAGCCTGTCTGCGGTCCCTCCTTCCACTAGGCCTCCACTGACCAGACCACTGCTGCCCGTGTACCCCTGGAACCAATTTTAAAGTGCCTACAGCCAGCCCATTTTATTGTGTTAGGCCTTCGAAGCCTGTCTGCGGTCCCTCCTTCCACTAGGCCTCCACTGACCAGACCACTGCTGCCCGTGTACCCCTGGAACCAATTTTAAAGTGCCTACAGCCAGCCCATTTTATTGTGTTAGGCCTTCGAAGCCTGTCTGCGGTCCCTCCTTCCACTAGGCCTCCACTCACCTGACCACTGCTGCCCGTGTACCCCTGGAACCAATAATAAAGTGCCTACAGCCAGCCCATTTTATTATGTTAGGCCTTTGAAGCCTGTCTGCGGTCCCTCCTTCCACTAGGCCTCCACTGACCAGACCACTGCTGCCCGTGTACCCCTGGAACCAATAATAAAGTGCCTACCGCCAGCCCATTTTATTATGTTAGGCCTTCGAAGCCTGTCTAAGGTCCCTCCTTCCACTAGGCCTCCACTCACCTGACCACTGCTGCCCGTGTACCCCTGGAACCAATAATAAAGTGCCTAGAGCCTATTTTTTTATTTAATTTAATATTAATAAAGCCAGGATGAACTACGATATACCACGCTATGAGCTACCCAGTTGACAATTCTTTTGCGAGAAAAGCCATCCCACCCCTCCACCTGCATGTTAAAGACCGCATTGTCCTTGCATTCTGTCAATTTGTCAGTCCAAAGGTATACCTGACAACAGACACATGGACCTGTAGGCCTGGCCACGGAAGGTTACGTGTCCTTTGTGGCTAAATGGGTTAATGTATTGGATGCATGGTCCACACAGGGGACAGCCTGCAAAGTTTGTCTGCAGTCCCTAGTTCAAGTTGTCCTCAGCTGAATAAAGCTGAGCTTCTACCTTCTGGCTCTGATTAACTGCTGTTTTTAAAAAAATTGGCTGTTCCGTCCTTCTAAAGGTGTCTGCCCCTGCCTGGTGTTGTCCTCAACTGAATAAAGCTGAGCTTCAACCTTCAGTTCCAAACATACAACAGAAAACTGGTACAATACAAAAAGTGGCCTCCAGCTACAAAAACTTTCTCCTACAAGTAGTTAACTGACAGTTTTTTTTCCAGTGAAAACACAGATATGGCATCCAACGAGTGTTGTCCTGTCTCGTCTTCTTTATATTATTGCCAAGAAGCTGCAACTGAATAAAGCTGAGCTTCAACCTTCAGTTCCAAATTACCATTTTTAAAAAAGCAATTGGCTGTTCCGGCCAACTAAAGGTGTCTGTCTGCCCCTGCCTGGTGTTGTCCTCAACTGAATAAAGCTGAGCTTCAACCTTCTGTTCCAAATTACCATTTTTAAAAATGCAATTGGCTGTTCCGGCCTACTAAAGGTGTCTGTCTGCCCCTGCCTGGTGTTGTCCTCAACTGAATAAAGCTGAGCCTCAACCTTCTGTTCCAAATTACCATTTTTAAAAATGCAATTGGCTGTTCCGGCCTACTAAAGGTGAATGTCTGCCCCTGCCTGGTGTTGTCCTCAACTGAATAAAGCTGAGCCTCAACCTTCTGTTCCAAATTACCATTTTTAAAAATGCAATTGGCTGTTCCGGCCTACTAAAGGTGTCTGTCTGCCCCTGCCTGGTGTTGTCCTCAACTGAACAAAGCTGAGCTTCCACATTCTGGCTTTCGCCCTATACTATCAGATATTAAACTGCATTTGGCCTACTAGTGTGGTTATGCCCTTGAAACAGTGTCTGCTGCTCTTGGGTTTGCTACTCCACTGAACAAAGCAATGCCGCCTGTTTAGTCCTGTTACCAATTTTGAACTGCATTTAGCCTACTTTATTCTTTGGCCCTATATCTGTTTCCTCCTCATCCTGCCCATTGCCCAGCCACTGCTAGATGAGTCTGCTGGTACATTGACCTAGACCACTACATTCCCCTTATACTCTACACAGCCAGAATCTGACCCTGCTGAAAGTAAGGTTCCCCTTCCCGCATGTTATACCACCTTACACAGGGACAGAGAGGAAGGTGCAGATGAAAGTGCAGGTTCCTTCATCAGGTGGGGGGGCATACTCGTTGGCGACGTCACTGGCACAGGGCCCCTCAGAGTACGCAAAAGTGTCGCTGCTGGTGGGAGGCGCCCCCGCCATGCAAACACACATCGCTGTACTTTGAGGGGCCCTGTGCCAGTGCCAATGCGAACGAGTGGGCCCCCCCTGCTTGCTCAGGATCACAGCACTTGCAACGTTGAAATACTTACCTTTCCCTGCAACACCGCCGTGACGTAGTCCGCATTTCCTGGGCCCACGAAAAACTTGAGCCGGCCCTACTCCCCCCACAACTTTTGCCAAATGACCCCCAATTCCCTATGCCCAACTATTATTATAAAGTTAATTAAGATTGACAAGCTTCAGAAACAAGAATGGATGTTTTTGGCATTAAAATGGGCACTGTAGGTGTTTTCCTGGCCTCCACTCACTGCCGACTATGCTTCCCCATTGACTTGCATTGGGTTTCGTGTTTCGGTCGATCCCCGACTTTTAGCGATAATCGGCCGACTGCACTCGACTCGACTCTGGACAAAATCGGGTTTCACAAAACCCGACTCGATCTTAAAAAAATGAAAGTCGCTCAACTCTAGTTGCCATTGATAAGACACCGTTGGCTCAAAATGTCCTTAAATTTGTCTCTGAGGAGTTCCTCAAGGTGGGTTCCAGGAATGAATTACATGTTTTGTTATGAATAATCTTCCTCTCAGGACTAGTGCTGGGATTGCCATGGTTGCATAGGCATAATCCTGTTATAGACTGGGGATCTCGTGATATTGTTAAATGAGGTCCTAATTGTTCCAATGGTTGTCTTTCTGCTGTTTTTGTGTCTGCCAATAGTCCAGAGGGTATTCCGGAGTACCTAAAGGACTTTGTGGACGTGTTCTCCGAAAAAGAGGCTGAGGTCTTACCACCCTATCGTCCTTATGATTGTACCATAAACCTTATTCCGGGTTCTAAATTGCCCAATGCCCGTTTGTACAATCTTTCTGGCCCGGAACGTACTGCTATGAAAAACTATATCTCTGATATTCTACACAAAGGTCACATTCGTCCCTCTGTCTCACCTGTGGCCACAGGATTTTTTTTTTGTCAAGAAATAAGATGGTGGTTTACGCCCATGCCTCGATTTCCGGTATTAAATAAAATTACAGTGAGAAATGCCTACCCTCTCCCACTCATTCCTGATCTCTATAACCATTTGTCTGGGGCTAAGTGGTTTTCCAAACTTGATCTCAGGGGAGCATATAACCTTATCCACATTCAGGAAGGGGATGAGTGGAAAACGGCATTTCTCACCTCCGAGCGTCTGTTTGAAAATTTGGTCATGCCCTTCGGTCTCACGAACGCGCCCACGGTGTTTCAGAACTTCATGAATGATGTTTTTTCAGATTTTTATCAGGCGCTTTATGGTTGTATACCTGGATGATATCCTTGTTCTCTCACCTCACCAGGAATCCCACATTGGTCATTTATGTGCTGTTCTTCACAGGTTACGGAGAAATTCTCTGTTCACTAAACCCGAGAAATGTTTGTTTTGTGTCCAGGAGCTTTCTTCTGGGGTCATCCTTTCTGCCAATGGGTTTTGGATGGATCCCGGAAAGGTACAGGCCATTGTTGATTGGGTGCAACCCAGAGACCTCAAGGGGTTGCAGCGTTTTCTGGGTTTCGCCAATTATTATAGAAAATTCATCAAGGGGTTTTCTCAGGTGGTCAAGCCACTCACCGATCTCACTCGCATGGGGGCTGATCTCAAGGTTTGGCCACCCTTGGCGGTTGAAGCATTTGTTACATTAAAAGAGTTATGTGTCATGGTTCCCAATGGCAAGGGAACGTCAGAGAACATAAATAACAGAACAGCTCTTGGGTGATGGAATCTCGAGCTGACCGTGAGCTAAACCTACCACGCAACTAACAGTGGCCGGGTGGCGTACCTACGTTTTATCCCTAGACGCCTAGCGCCAGCCGGAGGACTAACTAACCCTAATAGAGGAAAAGACAGACCTGGCTTACCTCTAGGGAAATTCCCCCAAAAAGGAGACAGAAGCCCCCCACATATATTGACGGTGAGTTCAGAGGAAAAGACATACGCAGTATGAAGGTAGGTTCAGCAAAGCGAGGTCCGCTTACTAGATAGCAAGAAGATACAATAGGGAACTTCACGGTCAGCTGAAAACCCTATTAAAATACCATCCCGAAATTACTTTAAGACTCATGTGTCAACTCATGACACCGGAGTGGCAATTTCGGCCCACAAGAGCTTCCAGCTACAGAAAAATAACATAACTGTGAACTGGAACAAAAATGCAAAACAAACTTAGGACTAAGAGTCCAACTTAGCTGATAGTAGTCTAGAAGAAGGAACATGCAACAGAAAGGCTCTGGTTACATTGATGGCCGGCACTAGAATAACTGAGCAGCAAGGCTAAATAGGATACTCCCATATCCTGATGGAAACAGGTGAACAGAGAAAGTGAAGCACACAAGTCCAGTACCACCAGTGACCACCGGGGGAGCCCAAAAACCAAATTCACAACAGTACCCCCCCCTCAAGGAGGGGGCACCGAACCCTCACAAGAACCACCAGGGCGATCAGGACGAGCCCTATGAAAGGCACGGACCAAATCAGAGGCATGAACATCAGAGGCTGTCACCCAAGAATTATCCTCTTGACCGTAGCCCTTCCACTTGACCAGATACTGAAGTTTCCGTCTGGAAACACGGGAGTCCAAGATCTTCTCCACAACATACTCCAATTCACCCTCAACCAACACCGGAGCGGGAGGCTCAACGGAAGGCACAACCGGTACCTCATACCTGCGCAATAATGACCGATGGAAGACATTATGGATAGAAAAAGATGCTGGGAGGTCCAATCGAAAGGACACGGGGTTAAGAATCTCCAAAATCTTATACGGGGCGATGAACCGAGGCTTAAACTTAGGAGAAGAAACCCTCATAGGGACAAAACGAGAAGACAACCACACCAAGTCCCCAACACGAAGACGAGGACCAACACGACGACGGCGGTTAGCAAAATGCCGAGTCTTCTCCTGGGACAACTCCAAATTGTCCACCACCTGTCACCAAATCCGATGCAACCTATCCACCACAGTATCCACTCCAGGACAATCCGAAGACTCCACCTGACCGGAAGAAAAACGAGGATGAAACCCCGAATTGCAAAAGAAAGGAGAAACCAAAGTGGCAGAACTAGCCCGATTATTGAGGGCAAACTCCGCCAACGGCAAAAAGGCAACCCAGTCATCCTGATCCGCAGACACAAAACACCTCAAATAAGTCTCCAAGGTCTGATTAGTTTGCTCAGTCTGGCCATTAGTCTGAGGATGGAACGCAGACGAAAAAGACAAATCAATGCCCATCCTAGCACAGAACGCCCGCCAAAATCTAGACACGAACTGGGTCCCCCTGTCAGAAACGATATTCTCCGGAATACCATGCAAGCGAACCACATTTTGAAAAAACAGAGGAACCAACTCGGATGAGGAAGGCAACTTAGGCAAGGGCACCAAATGAACCATCTTTGAAAAACGGTCACACACCACCCAGATGACAGACATTTTCTGAGAAACAGGGAGATCAGAAATAAAATCCATAGAGATGTGAGTCCAAGGCCTCTTCGGAATAGGCAAAGATAACAACAATCCGCTAGCCCGAGAACAACAAGGTTTGGCCCGAGCACAAACATCACAAGACTGCACAAAAACTCGTACATCTCGAGACAGGGAAGGCCACCAGAAGGACCTAGCCACCAAATCCCTGGTACCAAAGATCCCGGGATGACCTGCCAACACAGAAGAATGAACCTCCGAGATGACTCTACTGGTCCAATCATCAGGAACAAACAGTCTACCAGGCGGGCAACGATCAGGTCTATCCGCCTGAAACTCCTGCAAAGCCCTTCGCAGGTCTGGGGAAACAGCAGATAATATCACCCCATCCTTAAGGATACCTGTAGGTTCAGAATCACCAGGGGAATCAGGCTCAAAACTCCTAGAAAGGGCATCCGCCTTCACATTTTTAGAACCTGGTAAGTATGAGACCACAAAATTAAACCGAGAGAAAAACAACGACCAGCGCGCCTGTCTAGGATTCAGGCGCCTGGCAGACTCAAGATAAATCAAATTCTTGTGATCGGTCAATACCACCACCTGATGTCTAGCCCCCTCAAGCCAATGACGCCACTCCTCAAAAGCCCACTTCATAGCCAAAAGCTCCCGATTACCAATATCATAATTTCGCTCGGCGGGCGAAAATTTTCGAGAAAAGAACGCACAAGGTCTCATCACGGAGCAGTCGGAACTTTTCTGCGACAAGACCGCCCCAGCTCCGATCTCGGAAGCATCGACCTCAACCTGAAAAGGAAGAGTAACATCAGGCTGACGCAACACAGGGGCGGAAAAAAAGCGGCGCTTAAGCTCCCGAAAGGCCTCCACAGCAGCAGGGGACCAATCAGCAACATCAGCACCCTTTTTGGTCAAATCAGTCAAAGGTTTAGCAACATCAGAAAAACCAGTTATAAATCGACGATAAAAATTAGCAAAGCCCAAAAATTTCTGAAGGCTCTTAAGAGAAGAAGGTTGCGTCCAATCACAAATAGCCCGAACCTTGACAGGATCCATCTCAATGGAAGAGGGGGAAAAAATGTACCCCAAAAAAGAAATCTTTTGAACCCCAAAAATACACTTAGAACCCTTCACACACAAGGAATTAGCCCGCAAAACCTGAAAAACCCTCCTGACCTGTTGGACATGAGAATCCCAGTCATCCGAAAAAATCAAAATATCATCCAGATACACGATCATAAATTTATCCAAATATTCACGGAAAATGTCATGCATAAAGGACTGAAAGACTGAAGGGGCATTTGAAAGACCAAAAGGCATTACTAAATACTCAAAATGGCCCTCGGGCGTATTAAATGCGGTTTTCCACTCATCCCCCTGCTTAATTCGCACCAAATTATACGCCCCACGGAGATCAATCTTAGAGAACCACTTAGCCCCTTTTATTCGAGCAAACAAATCAGTCAGCAGTGGCAGAGGATACTGATATTTGACTGTAATTTTATTCAAGAGTCGATAATCAATACACGGCCTCAAAGAGCCATCTTTTTTAGATACAAAGAAAAAAACGGCTCCTAAGGGAGATGAAGAAGGACGAATATGTCCCTTTTCCAGGGACTCCTTAATATATTCTCGCATAGCAGCATGTTCAGGTACAGATAGATTAAATAAACGACCCTTTGGAAACTTACTGCCCGGAATCAGATCTATGGTACAATCGCAATCTCTGTGAGGAGGTAGTGAACCAAGCTTAGGCTCTTCAAAAACATCACGATAATCAGATAAAAATTCCGGAATCTCAGAGGGAATAGATGACGAAATGGAAACCAAAGGTACGTCCCCATGAGCCCCCTGACATCCCCAGCTTAACACAGACATTGCTTTCCAGTCAAGGACTGGGTTATGAGATTGTAACCATGGTAATCCGAGCACCAAAACGTCATGTAGATTGTACAACACAAGGAAGCGAATCATCTCCTGATGGTCTGGATTCATACGCATAGTCACTTGTGTCCAGTATTGTGGTTTATTACTAGCCAATGGTGTAGAGTCAATACCCTTCAGAGGTATAGGAACTTCCAGAGGCTCTAGATCAAACCCACAGCGCCTGGCAAAGGACCAATCCATTAGACTCAAAGCGGCGCCAGAGTCGACATAGGCATCCGCGGTAATTGACGATAATGAACAAATCAAGGTCACAGACAGAATAAACTTAGACTGTAAAGTGCCAATTGAAATAGACTTATTAACCTTTTTTGTACGTTTAGAGCATGCTGATATAACATGAGTTGAATCACCACAATAGAAGCACAACCCTTTTTTTCGCCTAAAATTCTGCCGATCGCTTCTGGACAGAATTCTATCACATTGCATATTTTCTGGAGCCTTCTCAGAAGACACCGCCAAATGGTGCACAGGTTTGCGCTCCCGCAAACGCCGATCAATCTGAATAGCCATTGTCATGGACTCATTCAGACCTGTAGGTGCAGGGAACCCCACCATGACGTCTTTAATGGCATCAGAGAGACCCTCTCTGAAATTCGCCGCCAGGGCGCACTCATTCCACTGAGTAAGCACAGACCATTTATGAAATTTTTGGCAGTATATTTCAGCTTCATCTTGCCCTTGAGATAGGGCCATCAATGCTTTTTCAGCCTGAATCTCTAAGTTAGGTTCCTCATAAAGCAACCCCAAAGCCAGAAAAAACGCATCCACATTGAGCAATGCAGGATCCCCGGGTGCCAATGCAAATGCCCAGTCTTGAGGGTCACCCCGCAGCAAGGAAATTACTATCCTAACCTGCTGTGCGGGATCTCCAGTGGAGCGAGATCTCAGGGAAAGAAATAATTTACAATTATTTTTGAAATTCAGGAAACGAGATCTATCCCCGGAGAAAAATTCTGGTATAGGAATTCTAGGTTCAGATATAGGAGCATGAATAACAAAATCCTGTAAATTTTGAACCTTCGTAGCAAGATTATTTAAACTCTGAGGATCCATTTTAATCAGGTGAGATCAGAGCCATTCAAGGATTAGAAGGAGAGAGAGAGACAAAGGCTGCAATTAGAGCAGAAATGCAACTAAGTCAACTATAGAGCAAGCTCAGAGGAAAAAAAAAAAAAATCTGCAGACTTCTTTTTCTCTCCTTTCTTCTGCCAACGGTTTTAACACTGGGCCGGCCATACTGTCATGGTTCCCAATGGCAAGGGAACGTCAGAGAACATAAATAACAGAACAGCTCTTGGGTGATGGAATCTCGAGCTGACCGTGAGCTAAACCTACCACGCAACTAACAGTGGCCGGGTGGCGTACCTACGTTTTATCCCTAGACGCCTAGCGCCAGCCGGAGGACTAACTAACCCTAATAGAGGAAAAGACAGACCTGGCTTACCTCTAGGGAAATTCCCCCAAAAAGGAGACAGAAGCCCCCCACATATATTGACGGTGAGTTCAGAGGAAAAGACATACGCAGTATGAAGGTAGGTTCAGCAAAGCGAGGTCCGCTTACTAGATAGCAAGAAGATACAATAGGGAACTTCACGGTCAGCTGAAAACCCTATTAAAATACCATCCCGAAATTATTTTAAGACTCATGTGTCAACTCATGACACCGGAGTGGCAATTTCGGCCCACAAGAGCTTCCAGCTACAGAAAAATAACATAACTGTGAACTGGAACAAAAATGCAAAACAAACTTAGGACTAAGAGTCCAACTTAGCTGATAGTAGTCTAGAAGAAGGAACATGCAACAGAAAGGTTCTGGTTACATTGATGGCCGGCACTAGAATAACTGAGCAGCAAGGCTAAATAGGATACTCCCATATCCTGATGGAAACAGGTGAACAGAGAAAGTGAAGCACACAAGTCCAGTACCACCAGTGACCACCGGGGGAGCCCAAAAACCAAATTCACAACAGTTATGTCTGCTCCTGTATTGGTTCAGCCCGATCCATCTGAACCGTTCATTGTAGATGTGGATGCATCAGAGGTGGGAGTGCGGTCGGTGTTGTCTCAAGGACCCGTTACTTTGACCAATTTAAGACCATGTGCCTTTTTCTCCAGGAAGTTTTCCTCTGCAGAGAGGAACTATGATGTTGGTAATCGGGAGTTATTGACCATAAAATTGGCTTTTGAAGAATGGAGGCACTTTTTTGGAGGGGGGCGGTTCATTGGATCACTGTGATTACGGACCACTTGTCGAAAATTGAATCTGCCAAATGGTTAACTCCTAGACAGGCTAGGAGGTCGCTTTTTTTTTTTCTCGTTTTCATTTTTCAAATACTTTTCGGCCTGGTTCCCAGAATGTCAAGGCGGATGCCTTATCTCGTAGTTTTGATTCGATATTATTATTATTATTTATTTATATAGCACCATTAATTCCATGGTGCTGTACATGAGAAAGGGGTTACATACAGGGTTATAGCTATCATTTACAGTAAACAGGTTTACAGTGACACACTGGTACAGAGGGGAGAGAACCCTGTCCTTGCGGACTTACATTCTATGGGATAGTGGGGAAGATACAGAAGGTAGGGGTGGGCGGCGGCGGCTCTGGCGGTGGTGAGACGGCAGCTCGGTTATTGTAGGCTGTAGGCTTTCCTGAAGAGATGGGTTTTCAGGTTCCGTCTGAAGGATCCGAGGGTGGTGGATAATCGGACGTGTTGAGGCATGGAATTCCAGAGGATGGGGGATATCACCCCCGAACCTCTCTCCTCCATTCTTCAGCACTGGGTGATTGTTGCGGGGGTATCCTCTGAATGGGAGCAGGAGATTCGGAAGGCTCAGACTATTGCTCATCCCTCTTTGCCTGACAATAAGCTCTTTGTCCCGGTTCAGTACCGGTTGAGGGTTTTCCGAGAGTTCCACGATTCTGCTCTCAGTGGACACCCGGGGATCTCTGCCACCTGGAAAGCCATTGCTAGGCTGTTTTGGTGGCCCTCCATGACCTCTGATATCACTGTGTTTGTGTCTGCTTGTGATATCTGTGCCTGTGGTAAGAGCTCCCATAACCGGCTGGCTGGGGAATTGGTGCAATTGCCAATTCTGGATAAACCTTGGACTCATTTGTCCATGGATTTTAGCGCTGACCTCCCTCCTTCTAATGGCAAAACTGTAATCTGGGTAGTTGTTGACAGATTCAGTAAACAAGCGCATTTTGTACCTCTGGCAGGATTGCCTAATGCTGAGACACTATCTAGATTGTTGAGCATGTTGTACGGCTGCATGGCGTGCCTTTGAGTGTGGTTTCTGATAGAGGTGTACAATTTGTGTCCAAAAGATTGGGTATTTGTTTGACCTTCTCCTCTGCTTACCATCCTGAGACCAACGGGCAGACGGAGAGGACCAATCAGTCACTTGAACAGATTTTGAGGTGTCTTGCTACGTCTCAGCAGGATGATTGGTGTTCTTTGCTGCCCGTAGCTGAATTTGCATATAATAATCGGATTAACCAGTCCACGGGCACCTCTCCATTCTTCTGTAACTACAGTTTTCAACCCCATTTTGGTGAATTTTCTAGGCTGGATTCAAGATATCCAGGGGCTGATACGGCAGTGCAACGGTTGGTGGAGGTGTGGAGGGAGGTCCAGAAGAACATTGGGAAGGCTCAGGGAAAACAAACATTTTGCTGATAAGCGACGGTCTGTAGGACCTATATTCCTGGTAGGAGATAAAGTGTGGTTGTCTACTAAGAACATTTGTCTAAAGATTCCTTCTGCTAAGCTAGGTCCCAGGTTTATTGGTCCTTACGAGATCATTGAGGTGGTCAATCCAGTTGCCTTTCATTTACGCTTTCCTCAGTCGCTTCGGATCCCCAATGAGTTCCATAAATCCCTTCTTAAGTCATTTGTACCATCTTCCGCTGGGCCTCCATCCCCTCCACCTCCTGTCTCTGTGGATGGTCAGATTGAGTTTGAAGTAGAACAGATCGTGGATTCTCGCATTGTCCGTAGTTCACTTCAGTATTTGGTCCATTGGAGGGTTTATGGTCCAGAGGATCGATCTTGGGTCCTGGTGCGATCTGTCCATGCCGATCAATTGGTCTGGGCATTTCATGCACGTTATCCTGGGAAACCTGGGGGTCCGGTGGCCCCCCTTAACAGGAGGGTACTGTCATGATCCGTTCCAGGGTTTATTACTGTCTGCCCTTTTTTTGGACGGATCACGTCAAGGGTTAACTTTGCTCTGCCTCATTCTGGGTTCAGGTTTGCTATTTAGCTCCCATGAATCTTGCTGGCAGTGTCAGCTATAGTTCTGCCTTCGGCGTGTGAACCTGACCGTCCTGGTAGCTCTTGATTTGTCCTGCTGTGAACCCTGACTTTTCCTGTGTCTGTTAACTCCCTCTGTCTGCCCTTTTCCCAGTGTTTCTCTGTTTTTCTATCTGCTTGATTCTCCGGTTCTGACCTCCTGGCTTGGCTATTGACTTCGTTACTGTTTGTCCCTATTGTACCATATATTGCCCGTACTGGTTTTCTGATCTCTTGCTAAGTCCTGACTGTCTATCTGTCTAATCCTTTTATACCGTCGTGCTATCTCGTGCTTTTGACTCGGTTTGTCTGACCTCTCTCTCGCCACGTGGTGGCATCTGTTCTGCTGCCCTGTGTGTGCAGTCTCACTTTCCTCTCAAGCTCCTCCTGGTGGAGGTTGCGCTATACTGCACTGCAGCAGTTTGACAGGGAGATCTCAGTTTGAAATAGTTTGGAGCATATCTTCTATGTTATACAGGCCTCATCTACAGCAAAAAATACATTCTTCTGTTACTAACGTGATTCAGCACGCCATCTTTCACCTTGTCATTTAGTGCGGCTGAAATTTAGCTGTGTGCAGAGCTGTTGCAGAATGAAAAAAAAAATTTTCAGTTGCCAATGTGTTTCAGCACGCCATATTTCACGTTTTCATTTAGTTCCACAGAAATTCAGCTGTGTGTGTAGATCTGGTACAGAATGAAAAAATCTAATTTTTCTCTAGTTGCCTTCCACGACAGCCCAGGAGGTTGTCTCCATATCCTAATGGGGGACAGGAAGCACAAGAGGTTTAAAAACTCCTCCCACCTCCCATTAACCAGTGTCTTTCCTGTTCCCCATGGGGCATGGAGAGGTTCCTGGTGCACTGCGCGGCCGGCTCTGGCAGTAGTACCTGTAAACTTGTGCCGGGCAGTGGTGGTCGGGCCCTGGGCTTCCTCCTCCACTTTCTGCTCCCGTCTCCTCTGGATTCTGGGACCGCTATCCTGGTCCTCCTGCGTCCCCTTGCGGGGGTAAAGCGGACCAGTGATTCCCTCCCGGAGGCCTCCCTGAGCTCTCTGGCGTCTCCCCCTCCTGTACAAGCTGTTCGGTGACCCGGAAGTCACGTGGTGCTTCGGCGCTTCACTTCTGGGTCGGGCACTCCTGTACAGGAGTGTTGAACCTTCCGGGATTCCGGACCTCCGAACGGCGTGTGAGGCACGCTGCATCCTCGCACGCCTGCCTGGGACTGCGGAGGGGGAGGGGATGGCTAATTGCCAGGCGTTGAAGCAGCATTTATTTTCTATATAAAGCTGCAGAAGACGTCTATCAGGTAAGCCTGCTCAGCATGAAGAATACGTCTTGCCCTGCAGCTGCAGAGCCCGGCGCTCACCAAGCCCCAGTAAGTGTGGCAGGGACGGGTCCCATTTAAGGGTGGGTCTTAGAACACTTTCTCATACTTTTCCCCCTCTCGTTTCAGGGAGACAAGCCTGTCCATAGATCCACCACTAAACGCAAATGCGCTACATGTAATGAAAAATTGCCCTTAAAATGGGAGAAAAAATCATGCCAACCCTGTACGGACAAAATAATCCGGGCTGAACATCCTTCACTAATTGAAGAGATACGTTCCTTGGTTAGGCAGGAGGTTCAAACCTCTTTAGCCACGTTTGCCCCCCCCCCCCTGCTGCCACCACCACCCTCACCTGGTCCATCGCTTCCTAAGAAAAGAAAAATCCAGGAATACTCTGACTCAGAATCTGATGGCTCATATGCGTCATCCTCAGTTAAATGGGAAGATGTCCTCCCTCATAAAACTCCTGAAATCGGAAAATACCTTTTTTCTTCTGAACATATTGAGTTGGTGTCCGCAGTGCGGAATACTATGGGGATAAAAGAGGAACCCGTTCCTCAGACCATACAGGATGAGTTATTTGGCATACATACTGATAAACAGACTGGGTTTCCCGTACATAAGAGTATCATTGATATGAATGGGAACTTCCAGAGAAACGGCTAACCACCCCATCAGACTTTAAAGGGACTCTGTCACCTGAATTTGGAGGTAACAATTTTCAGTCATATGGGGTTTTCGGGTGTTTGATTCACCCTTTCCTTACCCGCTGGCTGCATGCTGGCTGCAATAATGGATTGAAGTTCATTCTCTGTCCTCCATAGTACACGCCTGCGTAAGGCAAGATTGCCTTGTGCAGGCATGTACTACGGAGGACAGAGAATGAACTTCAATCCAATATTGCAGCCAGCGGGTAAGGAAAGGGGGAATCAAACACCCGAAAACCCCGCCCATATGACTGAAAATTGTTCCCTCCAAATTCAGGTGACAGAGTCCCTTTAAACACAGGTTTCCTCTGGATGAAGACTTAATTAAATGGAATATCCCAAAAATAGATGTTAAGGTGGCTAAGGTGGCAAAAAAGACTGCCCTGCCGTTCGAAGACTCCTCCCAGTTAAAAGATCCTTTGGATAGGAAAATTGAAAGCCTACTTAAAAAATCCTGGGAAACCTCCACTTCGGCTCTCAGGTTTAAAGGGGTTGTCCACTACTTTCAATTAAACCCCCAAAGTATCCCCCCGTGGCCCCTGATGAATTGTGCAAATACCTTCAGTTGCCGTTTTCGCCTGTGAGCGGCGCTATAGCGGCGGCTGAGTCCGGGTCACGTGATCCCCAGACTGCAGCCGCCGCTTATTTCCGCCGACGTCACGTCAATTTCCAGACTCTGGAAATTGACGTGACGTCAGCAGCAGGCGTGACCCAGCCGCACAGTCAGCAGTCACTCATCAAGAGTGACTGGGCTGTGGAAGGGGCTTGGGGCTGCCTGCGGGGCTGTGCTGGGGGCTGTGCTGGGGGCGGGCGGGGCTAGGCAGGGATGATTGTGCCGGTGTCTGTGTGCCGGGGCTCTTCGTGCCTGCGCCGGTGTCTGCGTGCCGGTGCGGGGGCTCTGTGTGCAGGCGCAGGTATGTGTGTGCCGGCGTCGGTGCCGGGGCTCTGCGTGCTGGCACCGGTGTCTGCGTGCCGGTGCGGGGGCTCTGCGTTCCGGTGCTCTGCGTCTGCGTGCCGGTGCGGGGGCTCTGCGTTCCGGTGCTCTGCGTGCCGGTGTGGGGGCTCTGTGTGCCGGTGCTCTGCGTGCTGGTGTGGGGGCTCTGCGTGCCGGTGCTCTGCATGCCGGTGTGGGGGCTCTGTGTGCCGGCGCCGGGGCTCTGCGTGCCGGCATGTGCTGGGTCTGCTGGGGGGGTGGTCTTTGGGGTATGTGTGTGTGTGTTTGTCTCTCTCTGTGTGCAGGCATTGTCCGATGGGACTACAAGTCCCATCGGGCTCTGCCTGCTACAGTGACAGTGAGTGACACATTAGCCAATGATGGGACAGTAGTAGTCCCATCATCCGGCTAATGTGTTGAATGTAAAAAAAAAAAAAAAAAAAAAAAGAAATGCACATATACAGTACATACATACAACACACACCATGTGACATGTAACAACATGCGACGTGACAACATGCAACATACGACATGCAATACCATGCGGCGACATGCACCATGCGGCGACATGCACCATGCGACGACATGCGCCATGCGACGACATGCGACGACATGCGCCATGCGACGACATGCGCCATGCGACGACATGCACCATGCGACGCCATGCACCATGCGACGACATGCGCCATGCGACGAAATGCACCATGCGACGATATGCACCATGCGACGACATGCGCCATGCGACGACATACACCATGCGACATGTACCATGCGACAGCATGCAGCATGCAACATGCACCATGCGACGACATGCGACATGCACCATGCGACGACATGCACCATGCGACGACATGCACCATGCGACGACATGCGCCATGCGAAGACATGCACCATGCGACGACATGTGCCATCCGATGACATGCGACATGCGACGACATGCGACATGTACCATGCGACAACATGCAACATGCGACGACATGCGACATGCACCATGCGACGACATGCGCCATGCGACGACATGTACCATGCGACGACATGCAACATGCACCATGCGACGACATGCGACATGTACCATGCGACAACATGCGACGACATGCGACATGCACCATGCGACGACATGCGCCATGCGACGACATGTACCATGCGACGACATGCACCATGCGACGACATGCACCATGCGACGACACGCGACATGCACCATGCGGCGACATGCGACGACATGTACCATGCGACAACATGCAACATGCACCATGCGACGACATGCGACATGCACCATGCGATGACATGCACCATGCGACGACATGCGACATGCACATGCGACGACTTGCACCATGCGACGACATGCGCCATGCGGCGACATGCGTCATGCGACGACATGCGACATGTACCATGTGACAACATGCGACATGCAACATATGACATGCACCATGCGACAACATGCACCATATGACGACATGCACCATGCGATGACATGCAACATGTGACATGCGACATGAAACATGCCACATACAGTACGTACATACATACAACATACATACAGTACATATAACATAGAGTACATACTCACCATCACTTGTCACTTTGTTCCCCGAAGCCATTGTCATCTGTAAAAAATATTAAAATAATAAACAACCAATATACTCCCTGATCCGCAGAAATCCAATTAAAATGAGTGTCCCTCGACGATCTCCCATGGAGAGCAGGAGCATCTGCTGATGCGACTGCTCTTCAGGGGTTCCAGGAACACAATGAGGGGAGGACGGTATCCTTCCACAATGTATTCCCCACAATGTATTCCTACGCCCCTGTGAGAAAATAGTCCCTAGTCTCACTTTATGCCATTGCTGTTGAGAAATTTTCACAGGCAGCAATTGCCATAAAGTGAGATTTGTCCTAAGGTAACCTCTCAGTGATGCACTGCAGGAGCCATTGTCTCCTTTCAGTGTGTCACTGAGGGTCCTATAGAGCAGTGACATCACCCGATGTCACTGTTCTATAGGGGAGATCGTCGTGGGACACTCGTTATTAATTGGACTACAGCGGACATGTAGTATACGGTTTATTATTTTACGTTTTTTGCAGGCTCTGAAATATGGTAAGTATGATGAAATGAAGAATATTAAAATACTTTTTTCCTAATGTGTGCGTGTTTTATTAACCCTTTATTAATATTGGATTAGTAATGGATAGGCGTCTTATTGACGCCTCTCCGTTATTAACCCAGCTTAATGTCACCTTACAATAGCAAGGTGACATTAACCCCTTATTACCCCATATCCCACCGCTACACGGGAGTGGGAAGAGAGGGGCTAAGTGCCGGAATTGGCGCATCTTACAGATGCGCCATTTCCAGGGCGGCTGCGGACTGGAATTTGTAGCCGGGGGGGACCAATATCCATGGCCCCTCTCTAGGCTATGAATATCAGCCAGCAGCTGTCTGCGTAGCCTTTCTGGCTATAAAATATAGGGGGACCCTACGTCATTTTTTTGGGGGGGTCCCCCTATTTTAATAGCCAGTAAAGGCTACGCAGACAGCTGTGGGCTGATATTCATAGCAGGCTACAAATATTGGCCCCCGGCCGTCGGCTTTCCCCCTCTGGCGCAGAAAATTTCTCGGGAGCCCACGCCTTTTTTTTTTTTTTTAACTGAAACATATTGTTCATTAACCCCTTTCTGCCAGCTGACGGAATAGTACGTCAGCTGGCAGTATCCCCCACTTTGAGGTGGGCTTCGCGGTGAGCCCACTTCAAAGCCGCAACATGTCAGCTGTTTTCAATACAACAAAAAAAAATGTACTTGATCGCTAAACAGCATAGCGAGAAAAAAAATCAAAAGCCAAAATTATGTTTTTTTGGTCGCCGCGACATTGCATTAAAATGCAATAATGGGCGATCAAAAGAACGTATCTGCACAAAAGTGGTATCATTAAAAACGTCAGCTCGGCGCGCAAAAAATTAGCCCTCACCCGACCCGATATCTTAGAAAATATAGACGCTACGGGTATCGGAAAATGGCGCAATTATTTTATTTCTTTTTAGCAAAGTTTTGAAATTTTTTTTACCACTTAGATAAAAAATAACCTAGACGTGTTTGGTGTCTATGAACTCGTAATGACCTGGAGAATCATAATGGCAGGTCAGTTTTATGCTGTGTGCACACGTTGCAGATTTGGGTGCAGAATTGTCTGCACAAAATCTGCATCTCCTTGCAGAAAACGCAGCTGCGTTTTGGATGTATTTTTTTCACGTTTTTTTCATGTTTTTGCGCGGTTTTGATGCAGGTTTTTTGTGTGGTTTTGATGCTGTTCTTGGTGCGGTTTTTGGTGTGGTTTTTGCGCGGTTTTGATTCAGTTTTTGCTGCAGTATTTGTTGCGTTTTTTTGTGTGGTTTTGATTCAGGTTTTTGATGCTTTTTTATGCAGTTTTTGGTGAAGATTTGATGTAGTATTTGGTGCGGTTTTGATGCAGTTTTTGGTGCTGTTATGATGCAGTTTTTTGGTGCAGTTTTTGCGCACTTATGATGCATTTTTTATTTTTTTTGGGTGCGGTTTTTGCGTGTTTTTTGTGTGTTTTTGTATGCGTTTTTGAAAGCTAAAGATGTATTATTGAACATTATTCAGTGATGTCATTTCTGTCCAACCCACACTCAATTACACACAGATAGATAGACATATAGATGATAGATGAAATGGATAGACAGAGCTACATATAGATAGATCTATAGATGCATACATCTATCTATTCCTATATCTATCTATAGATATATGTTGATAGATATATCTATTGATAGATGTATGGATAGTGTAGGGTGCATGTCCACTGTCCGGATTACATCCGAATTAGCTGCAGATTGGATGCTGCGTACTTGTAGTCCCATTGGATGATCCCCGCACACACCCGAACAGTCCCACACACACCCGAACAGTCCCGCACAGCGTCACACACACCTGAACAATCCCGCACACACCCAAACAGTCCCGCACACACCCGAACAGTCCCACACAGCGCCGCACACATCCAAACAGTCCCGCACACATCCGAACAGCCCGCAGACCCCACACACACCTGAACAGTCCCGCACAGCGCCGCACACATCCGAACAGCCCGCAGACCCAGCACACACATACACGCACACCGTCACTGCCCACATTCCGCCCACCAGGGCCAGACTGGCCATCGGGCACTTCTGGCAAATGCCAGAAGGGCCGGTGCCAGTCGCGGGCCGCTTGATCCGCCTCCCCCCGCCGCCGCCGACTCACCCCCCTGCCGTTGCATTCAACTATACCGGCGTCTATGACACCGGTACAGTTGAATGCAATGATGGAGGAGAGAGCCTCTACAGACGCTCCCTCTCCCATCATTCCCCGCTCTGCCTCTGACACTGCGGGTGCACGATGATGTCATATCATCACGCACCTGCTGTGTCCCGGGCAGACTGCAGCCGCCGAGACAGGAGCAGGGAGCAAAGCGGGCAGGAGGAAAGGTGAGGAGAGTGTTGTTTTTTTGTTTTTTTTTACTGGACTGTGGGGACATTCTCGGGGGGGGGGGAGGAGGAGGAGAGATGCGGGCTGTGCTGTATATACCACTGTGCGGGCTGTGCTGGATATACCACTGTGCGGGCTGTGCAGGATATACCACTGTGCGGGCTGTGCTGGATATACCACTGTGCGGGCTGTGCTGGATATACCACTGTGCGGGCTGTGCTGTATATACCACTGTGCGGGCTGTGCTGTATATACCACTGTGCGGGCTGTGCTGTATATACCACAGTGCCGGCTGTGCTGTATATACCACTGTGCGGGCTGTGCTGTATATACCACTGTGCTGGCTGTGCTGGATATACCACTGTGCGGGCTGTGCTGGATATACCACTGTGCGGGCTGTGCTGGATATACCACTGTGCGGGCTGTGCTGTATATACCACTGTGCGGGCTGTGCTGTATATACAACTGTGCGGGCTGTGCTGTATATCCCACTGTGCGGGGTGTGCTGGATATACCACTGTGCGGGCTGTGCTGTATATACCACTGTGCGGGCTGTGCTGTATATACCACTGTGCTGGCTGTGCTGGATATACCACTGTGCGGGCTGTGCTGGATATACCACTGTGCGGGCTGTGCTGGATATACCACTGTGCGGGCTGTGCTGTATATACCCTTGTGCGGGCTGTGCTGGATATACCACTGTGCGGGCTGTGCTGGATATACCACTGTGCGGGCTGTGCTGGATATACCACTGTGCGGGCTGTGCTGGATATACCACTGTGCGGGCTGTGCTGTATATACCACTGTGCGGGCTGTGCTGTATATACCACTGTGCGGGCTCTGCTGGATATACCACTGTGCGGGCTCTGCTGGATATACCACTGTAAAGGGAGATTATGGGTCTCAAGGACCCAAAAAAACGACCATACGCCCAAACAACGATGTATATAAAAAGTTTGAATTTTATTATTTAACAACAATTGTAGAAAAATGAATAAATATACATCACATTAATATAATACAGGTGACGTTAGGTGCTGCAGGAGAGCATAGACACCACAAAAAACATACCAAGGGCACACGGAGCCAGGAAACACAAACCCATCCATGTAGAAATAATCAACAGAGGATAGAAGTGCCTCTAGTTAAAGCCACCTTGCTGCAACTGCTAAAGAGTATCATCTTGCATCTATAAGCAACGACCCAAGAAACCGGGTCTTAAAAAAACAGTCACCAAAGTCCATTACCTTTTTAGTGGCAAGAGCGGGTGAGATGTATCCGGGGTCCGTGCGCCCTCCCCGACGCACGTTTCGGTAGTTATACCTTCCTCAGGGGGATTAATGCCCCTGAGGAAGGTATAACTACCGAAACGTGCGTCGGGGAGGGCGCACGGACCCCGGATACATCTCACCCGCTCTTGCCACTAAAAAGGTAATGGACTTTGGTGACTGTTTTTTTAAGACCCGGTTTCTTGGGTCGTTGCTTATAGATGCAAGATGATACTCTTTAGCAGTTGCAGCAAGGTGGCTTTAACTAGAGGCACTTCTATCCTCTGTTGATTATTTCTACATGGATGGGTTTGTGTTTCCTGGCTCCGTGTGCCCTGGGTATGTTTTTTGTGGTGTCTATGCTCTCCTGCAGCACCTAACGTCACCTGTATTATATTAATGTGATGTATATTTATTCATTTTTCTACAATTGTTGTTAAATAATAAAATTCAAACTTTTTATATACATCGTTGTTTGGGCGTATGGTCGTTTTTTTGGGTCCTTGAGACCCATAATCTCCCTTTGCTATGTTTGTTAGCGACTAGTCCTTATATGTAGTCATCTGTGGCTTATACATGTTCTAGCATAGACAGTTTGATTTTTGAAAAACTCTATTCTCTGTCATGCTGCTTATTGTTGTGGTTTTGGTGGATATACCACTGTGCGGGCTCTGCTGGATATACCACTGTGCGGGCTCTGCTGGATATACCACTGTGCGGGCTCTGCTGGATATAGCACTGTGCGGGCTGTGCTGTATATACCACTGTGCGGGCTGTGCTGTATATACCACTGTGCGGGCTGTGCTGTATATACCCTTGTGCGGGCTGTGCTGGATATACCACTGTGCGGGCTGTGCTGGATATACCACTGTGCGGGCTGTGCTGGATATACCACTGTGCGGGCTGTGCTGTATATACCACTGTGCGGGCTGTGCTGTATATACCACTGTGCGGGCTCTGCTGGATATACCACTGTGCGGGCTCTGCTGGATATACCACTGTGCGGGCTCTGCTGGATATACCACTGTGCGGGCTCTGCTGGATATACCACTGTGCGGGCTGTGCTGTTTATACCACTGTGCGGGCTCTGCTGGATATACCACTGTGCGGGCTCTGCTGTATATACCACTGTGCGGGCTCTGCTGGATATACCACTGTGCGGGCTCTGCTGGATATACCACTGTGCGGGCTGTGCTGTATATACCACTGTGCGGGCTGTGCTGTATATACCACTGTGCGGGCTGTGCTGTATATACCACTGTGCGGGCTGTGCTGGATATACCACTGTGCGGGCTGTGCTGGATATACCACTGTGCGGGTTCTGCTGTATATACCACTGTGCGGGCTGTGCTGGATATACCACTGTGCGGGCTGTGCTGGATATACCACTGTGCGGGCTGTGCTGTATATACCACTGTGCGGGCTGTGCTGGATATACCACTGTGCGGGCTCTGCTGGATATACCACTGTGCGGGCTGTGCTGTATATACCACTGTGCGGGCTGTGCTGTATATACCACTGTGCGGGCTCTGCTGGATATACCACTGTGCGGGCTGTGCTATATATACCACTGTGCGGGCTCTGCTGGATATACCACTGTGTGGGCTGTGCTGTATATACCACTGTGCGGGCTGTGCTGGATATACCACTGTGCGGGCTGTGCTGTATATACCACTGTGCGGGCTCTGCTGGATATACCACTGTGCGGGCTGTGCTGTATATACCACTGTGCGGGCTCTGCTGGATATACCACTGTGCGGGCTGTGCTGTATATACCACTGTGCGGGCTGTGCTGTATATACCACTGTGAGGGCTCTGCTGGATATACCACTGTGCGGGCTCTGCTGGATATACCACTGTGCGGGCTGTGCTGTATATACCACTGTGCGGGCTGTGCTGTATATACCACTGTGAGGGCTCTGCTGGATATACCACTGTGCGGGCTGTGCTGGATATACCACTGTGCGGGCTGTGCTGTATATACCTCTGTGCAGGCTGTGCTGTATATACCACTGTGCGGGCTGTGCTGTATATACCTCTGTGCGGGCTGTGCTGTATATACCACTGTGCGGGCTGTGCTGTATATACCACTGTGCGGGCTGTGCTGGATATACCACTGTGCGGTTTGTGCTCTATCTATCTATTTGTTATCTATCTATCCATCTATCTGTGTGTAATGGAGTGTGCGTTGGACAAATGTAAAAGAGGAGGTTGGACAGAAATGACATCACAAATCTTTTTGAAGATAGAGGAGGGAGAGGTTGGGGTGTGTTTTGGAGTGGGTGTGGTAGGTTTGTGCTTAGCAGCAGTGCAATGCATCATGGAACTTGTAGTATTAGAGCACAATAACTCAGGAGAAAGGAAGTTGTTGATTAACCCCATGAGAGCTGGATCCAGCACTGAAAATGTGCTACTACAGCATGATAAAAGGTAATATTGCTAAAATAAAGACAGTGGATGTTTTCAGTGGCACATAATAGCAAGATTTTTGAAAGAAAAAAAAAAAAAGTTTATTGTAGTGGACAACTTCTTTAATATAGCATCTACCTGTGTAGCCAGGTTTCTCTTCCGCTAGATGGAAGAGTTAGAGAACCACATCTCTCAGGGAACTCGGAGAGATTATGTGTTGGACTCCTTGCCTATTTTACATAGAGCAACTGGTTTTCTTGCAGACGCCTCCATGGAATTAATCCGTGGAGCCACCAGATCCTTAGTCCAGACTAATTCAGCCAGAAGAGCTCTCTGGCTCAAGATGTGGAGTGGAGATGTGACTTCTAAAATAAAATTGTGCTCCATTCTCTTTAAAGGAGACTATGTATTCAGGCCTTCATTAGATGATATCCTGGAAAAAGCCACGGACAGGAAAAAGACTCTTCCTGAACAGAGACCTCCCAGAAAGCGTTTTTTTTGGCCCTCCCAGTCTCAGCCCTCCCAGGCTAGGGGTAAAGGGAAAACTTGTAGATGGAGCTATGCTAAGGGGAAAACCAAGAATATCCTTATCCCCAGCAGCCACAGCAAGAAAAGCAATGACTCCGATCCAGTAGGGGGGAGGCTTTCGAAGTTTGTTCACAGTTGGCTGAATATCTCCAACAGCCCCTGGATCTTAAGTGTTATCCAGCAGGGTCTTTTTATAGAGTCATGGTGGAAGCAGTATCAAGACGTCGCCATAGTACCTTACCTTGACGACCTTCTAATCATTGGTCCTTCCGCCGAAATTCTCAAACAGAGGGTTTCCAGAACTCTGAACATTCTATAACTCTTGGGTTGGGTACCCAATCTAAAGAAGTCTCAACTTCTTCCATCAAAAACGATAAGATTTTTGGGGATCCTCTTCAACTCAGCAAACCAAAAATATTTCTTACCAGAAGATCACCGGGAGAACTTGATATCCAAAGTTCTAGACTTCAAAAAACAAAGGTCCCCTACTCTGCGGACAGCGACGTCTCTTCTAGGGTCTATCACGCCCTGCATACAGTCAGTCCCGTGGGCTCAAGCCCATACCAGAGTTCTGCAGGCGCACATTCTGGAAAACTGGAATGGAAATCCAAACTTCCTAAACAGAAGAATCTATACTCCGGGGATAGTAAAAGCCTCCTTAACCTGGTGGGTGATCCAAACAAATCTTCTCAAAGGTGTGGACTGGATACAAACTTCCCTGATGACAGTAACAACAGATGCCAGTCGAAGAGGCTAGGGTGCTGTTGTATCGCGAGACCAACAGCTTTAATTCCCTCCCGACGTTCTTGGATATTTTTCTGAGAACCTAAAAGGTAACCGGTGATATATCAGTTGTTAGTCACTGGTTAATGGGAGGTGGGAGGAGCTTTTTAACCTCTTGTGCTTCCTGTCCCCCATTAGGATATGGAGACAACCTCCTGGGCTGTCCTGGAAGGCTCCTAGAAACCGAATTACCGGTAGGTCTAATTCTATTTTCTCTAGTTGCCTTCCACGACAGCCCAGGAGGAATGCCAACCATTTCTGTATTTAGGGAGGGACCACGGCCTGGAGAACTTTCCGGCCAAAGACTAGATCCCGGTTGAACCAGAAGTCCAATCTATAATGTTTAGTAAAGGTGTGTAAAGAAGACCATGTTGTGGCCCTGCAAATCTGCTCCGTGGATGCACCAGCCCTTTCAGCCCAGGAGACAGAAGTAGATCTGGTGGAATGAGCTTTTAGGCCTGCAGGTACCGTCACATTCTGAGCTAAATATGCATCAGTTATGGCCTTTTTTATCCAGTTGGCAATGGTATTCTTCGCTACTTTTTTGCCTTTGTTTCGACCAGACAAATGAACAAAGAGATTACCACACTATCTGAGCAATGTGAGTGGGGAAATATGAGGTTGTGATGCAAGGGGTATAGGCATGGTGTTCAAGATGTACATGGGGTAGGTGGTAACGTTAGTGAAAACACTAGTGAACCAACACTGTCACGTCCTATCCAAACTCAACTGCCAGCTTCTGTTACTTGACAGGCTACAGCACAACCTTTCTTTGGGAGCCGTACAGCAGTACACTTTGTAGATGAGGGCCAGAAAGAGCATGTGCTCGAGTGGATGGCAAGTGCAGCTTCAAGTGGCCTCTCCTCCTCTGCCTCCAGCTCAACATCACACACCGTATAGTCCAGAGGTGGCAACCCAATAACCCTTATTTTCCACCACATCAGAACTCTCCAACCGCCCAACTGACTGTAGGGAACTACAGATGGGTGAGTCTGCAGAGTTGTTCACACATTCTTTGTCATGGGCATCACAAGCATTCCAAATAATTCAAAGAGTCAAGAGGAGGAATTTTTACTCTGGCAATCCCACTACAATAAAATGCGGGCCAGCGGACCTCTAACATCAGCCGTCCCAATAACTGCACCTGCTGCTTCTTCCTCCTCCTGTTACCGTTCCAACTATTGTCACGCAGGTCTCTGATCGCATTACCTCCAGTTCTTTACCCGCTCGAGTCAGGCTAAGTTAGAGCCAGTCAGCTGTAATGGAAGTGGACATGCCTGCTGTTTTTGACCAATCTCAGAGAACGTGCACATCACAAGTTTAACAATCCACCATAACATCTCCACCTGCACCTCTCTCACGGTCCAGCAGTTTGTCCATTTCACTGTACTTCTTCCTCTTTCGGCACTGCAGCCAGCCCTCGGTCACGCAGTTGTGGTCACGTAAAAGATTATTTCCTCTTATACATGACAAAGCTAAGAGGTTGAGCTCCACCATCTCCAATCTGTTGGCCATGGAAATTCTGCCTTCCTGCCTGGTAGATAAAGACAGTTTCTGAAAGCTGATGGCCGTTGCAGTCCCCCAGTACCAGTTGCTCAGTCGCCATTACTTCTCTAAGAAAGCTCACCCATTCCTTGACTAAATCTATGTCTGCCAGGGTGAATTTCACCACATCTTGCTGACTGGGCACTTGATGACTCTGATGGCTGTGGGGGCAGGCAGAGAAGGGGCTGCTACACGTACAAACCTCTACATTTAACACTATCTCCATTGCTTCAGCCTCCTCCACCTCCTCTAGGGCCTCCACCTGCTCCCTCAACCTCTGCCTTAATGAAACACGCGTTCCAACAGTGCAGAGTGAATCCCCACCACCTCCATTCTGCGCAGCCAGGATTCACCACAATCAGGCAGTATAAAAATTGATACACCTTGGAGATCGCAGTCATACAGCTGAAAAGTTGTGGACATCTCTCCTGGCCAAGTTTGAGCAATGGCTGTTCCGCTGAACCTGCATCCAGGGGAATCTGTGTTCGATAATGATGCAAACCCGGTGGCAGCCCTAGGCCGAGGCAAGCTCACAAATGTGCCTTGCATGGCTCCCGTCCTCAACCTGGTAGTACAGCGATTTCTCCACCACTATCCTGGCCTTTGTGATTTGCTACAGAAAGCATGGAAGCTGTGTGCTCACTTCCGCCATTTGCACCCCTCTTGTCATCGACTTGCATCGATACAGAGGTCTTTGTCCATGCCAGTTAACAGGTTGATATGTAATGTGTGGAATTCCTCTCTGCACATGTTGCCGTGACTGTGGCTGCAGCAATGAGCACTGACGCAGTTTGTCATGTCGTATAGCCTGGGCCAATGCAGTACGGACATGGGGCATATCACGTTTATGGAGTGGGCACAGATTAAAGACTTCTGCACAGTTTCAAAATGGCTACTAAGGTGGTTAGCGCTGATGATGACGTTGTTGGGAGAAGAACCCAGCTAGGCGTGCTTCCTCTGTGACGGATCTGAACCGTTGGGGCTGTCACCTATGTTGCAGGGGGGAAAGCTTAAGGCCCTGGACTGTTCCCAGCAGTTGAGAAAAGGGGGTGTGGCTAAGCTGAGGGAATTGCAGCTTGCAAGCAATCTGACAGTTACGGCGGGTATGTGCAGTGCGCAAGAGGTCAGTGTAGGTGCTCCTAACGCAGAGTATCATGAGAGAGCAGGCTTAAAACTTGAAGGCCAGAGGGCGATAAACGGAGACTGTCGTCAGAGCCATGTACCTATATCGCTGACAGTGAGACAAAAGGCCCGTGTATGGGACATAGCCTCGCGCCCATGCAGACTGGAGAGTCATACCACCCATTGTGAGCTTTATCCTGTTAAGCTTCTAAACAGACCCCACATAGGGGGAACCGCTGTGCAGGACAGAGACATTACCTGGTGTATTCCTTCTACTTCTGAACCCAAAGCCGGCATCAGGACCATAAGGAAACATCGCCCACAACAGGACCCAAGGCGCCATCCTCTCCTGGACAACACCGAATTTCCACAGCACCATTGCCTTGGCGCCACCGTTTGCACCCAGGGAATACACTGAGGACTGCCTCAGATTGATAAGTCTATTTCCTCTGAACGTATTGTCTCAGTTACTTGTTTTACTACCGTGTTCCAAGTTGCAGTAATTTGTATTCAGAAAATTTCCCTCTACTTCTCCCTGCGTGGAGTATCTGCAGCGCCCCAGGGTCCTGGTCGTTGCAGTAATGTCATTTTCCTCTAGGGGAGAGTGATGTTACGTTTGGAGTCAAAAGAAGGACAACTGCATCCAGGTATCACGAACATGCAACACATTTCACACTCCAGGCCACCAGGGGGAGCTCTGCTCCTATTTATTAGGTCACTCCTCACATTGGTAAAACTTGTTGCCTGCAGGAAAAAGTTAGCTAGTTGATGGCTGAGCTCTGCTCAGGTAGTTGGTCCCTGACAGGGGTGGGATCCTGTCAGAGATCGAGGAAGAAGGACACGGAGCTCTGCATGCCCTAAGAGCTGCCGCTTCTATAAAGAGACACAGAAGGAGAACTGTATTACAGAGAAGGTGAAGAAGTCATAGCAAAGGAGTGGATACCAGGAGGGCATCAGCCCTACACAGGCTGCCTCCTTCTGAGGCGTAGGATCCCAGTAGCTGGAACACCGAGGGAGCAACGACCCTTTATGCCTTGCTCCAGAGACCGGCAGGACAGCTAATTTCATGTTACCTGTCCGCCCTACACCCAGGAGGCAAGGTAGCATCCCTTAGAGGCTGGGGCATGATAGAGTCCCTGTAAAACGCCTCAAGCCACCGGTCATATGGGTTTGTCCTATCCTATCCGGGGGACAGAGAGAGAGAGACATAACATCTACAACATCTGTGTGGACCTTATGAGAAGCTTAGCAGTAAGGGACTCCAACACCACGGCTCTAGAGGAAGGCTACTGATTTCCACCTGGACAAGGGGACTCTGGACTTGCCTCCAAACCGGCCGGACTCTGCCTACCCTGTTTTCTGGTGCTCTGGACTGTGGATGCTGAAGCCTTCAGTAAAGGTAAAGAGACTGCAACCTTGTGTCCTCGTTCTTCACTGCGCCTCTCACCATCCACTATCTATACACTGGGAAGCCCTGGGGATACACTTCACCTGTGGGAAGGCATGCCATCTAGCTGCAATACCATTACCCCAGCGGACCCCTTAAAGCAGCGCCGGTCACCCTGACCGAATACCACAGGTGGCGTCACGAACACTTCCCCTTTAAAGACCTTGCCCCTTTTACACAGACGTCCCAGGGCCACGGACTGGGTCAGCCACCGTGACATCCCCCCTGTGAGCCGAAGGACACGGTACCGAGTACCCCGCTGCCCTTGGGGGCGCTCCATATCCACTGTATAATTAAATCCCCTGATAAGCCTTGATCTGACTACGTTCCGTTACTGCATCCTACATGCCTGCTGTATCCTTACAACATCATCAGCACCACTATTGCAGTTATCTATACAGTTATATGAAAAAGTTTGGGCACCCCTATTAATCTTAAGCTTAATGTTTTATAAAAATTGTTTTTTTTGCAACAGCTATTTCAGTTTCATATATCTAATAACTGTTGGACACAGTAATGTTTCTGCCTTGAAATGAGGTTTATTGTACTAACAGAAAATGTGCAATCTGCATTCAAACAAAATTTGACAGGTGCATAAGTATGGGCACCCTTATCATTTTCTTGTTTTAAATACTCCTACCTACTTTTTACTGACTTACTAAAGCACTTTTTTTGTTTTTGTAACCTCATTGAGCTTTGAACTTCATAGCCAGGTGTATGCAATCATGAGAAAAGCTACTTAAAGTGGCCACTTGCAAGTTGTTCTCCTGTTTGAATCTCCTCTGAAGAGTGGCATCATGGGCTCCTCAAAACAACTGTCAAATGATCTGAAAACAAAGATTATTCAACATAGTTGTTCAGGGGAAGGATACAAAAAGCTGTCTAAGAAATTTAACCTGTCAATTTCCACTGTGAGGAACCTAGTAAGGAAATGGAAGAACACAGGTACAGTTCTTGTTAAGGCCAGAAGTGGCAGGCCAAGAAAACCATCAGAAAGGCAGAGAAGAAGAATGGTGAGATCAGTCAAGGACAATCCTCAGACCACCTCCAGAGAGCTGCAGCAACAACTTGCTGCAGATGGTGTCACTGTGCATCGGTCAACTATACAACACACTTTGCACAAGGAGAAGCTGTATGGGAGAGTGATACGAAAGAAGCCGTTTCTGCAAGCACGCCACAAACAGAGTCGGCTGAGGTATGCAAAAGCACATTTGGAGAAGCCGATTTCTTTTTGGAAGAAGGTCCTGTGGACTGATGAAACCAAGATTGAGTTGTTTGGTCATACAAAAAGGCGTTATGCATGGCGGCAAAAAAACACAGCATTCCAAGAAAAACACTTGCTACCCACAGTAAAATTTGGTGGAGGTTCCATCATGCTTTGGGGCTGTGAGGCCAATGCCGGCACTGGGAATCTTGTTAAAGTTGAGGGACGCATGGATTCCTCTCAGTATCAGCAGATTCTTGACAATAATGTTCATGAATCAGTGACAAAGTTGAAGTTACGCAGGAGATGGATCTTTCAGCAAGACAATGATCCAAAACACCGCTCCAAATCTACTCAGGCATTCATGCAGAGGAACAATTACACTGTTCTGGAATGGCCATCCCAGTCCCCAGACCTGAATATCATTGAACATCTGTGGGATCATTTGAAGAGGGCTGTCCATGCTCAGCGACCATCAAACTTAACTGAACTGGAATTGTTTTGTAAAGAGGAATGGTCAAAAATATCTTCATCCAGGATCCAGGAACTTATTAAAAGCTACAGGAAGTGACTAGAGGCTGTTATTTTTGCAAAAGGAGGATCTACTAAATATTAATGTCACATTTCTGGTGAGGTGCCCATACTTATGCACCTGTCAAATTTTGTTTGAATGCAGATTGCACATTCTCTGTTAGTACAATAAACCTCATTTCAAGGCAGAAACATTACTGTGTCCAACAGTTATTAGATACAGTGGTGTTCAAAAGTCCTGCATAGGTATAGGATAAATTGATTTTTCAAGTTTTAAACGTTTTCTGTCGAATATCTTCGATGCTAATATGACATATTATATATGGTTTTGTTCAGAATACAATTTTGCATTCTCTCCCTGTAATATTTTTAGCTTTTGAAGCAGTTTTGCCTGATATTATTGCAACAATATGGGAATTGAAAACACAACTAAATATTGTACAGCTTCAGATCCAAAAATAGCCAATCACAGATGAGGTTCTTGTGACCAATCATAACCTGGATATGGCAGCCAATCACATTGCATTACATTGCATCACATCTGCTGCTTTGTTTGTTTGTTTTATCTGTTGGTCTATCTAGTGAATCATACTGTAGAGTTTTATGATGGGAGCCTTCAGATTTTTGTCAGCGGAGGATCGTGTGCGAGTTGTGGTGCTACATGACGAGGGTTATACTGGCCCCCAGATAGCAAGGAAGGTCGGCTGTAATCAGAGTACAGTCGTAAGAATTTTGCAGAAACATAAGCAGCTTGGAATTACCCAGGACAGGCCCAGATCTGGTCGGCCCAGAAAGTCAACTAAAAGGGAGGATAGAGTACTGATAAGAACATCCCTTGCCAATCGAAAGCTCACCTCTCCTCAGCTTCTGCGAGAATGGCAAGAAAAGTGCAATATTGAGGTAGCAACATCAACTGTTAGGAAGAGATGTTTGGAAGCAGGATTGAGAGGGTGCAAGGCCCGAAAGAAGCCATTGATGACAGCCATACAAAGACAAAGGCGAAAACTGTGGGCATTGAAATATTTAAAATGGAGGAAGGAGGAGTGGGAAAAAGTGCTATTTAGTGATGAAAGCACTTTTTGCATTTTAGGAAATGATGGCAAGTCTTATGTGAGAAGGTTCCCACATGAAGAGTACAAGCCAGAGTGTTTGAGCTTCTCTGTGAAACATCCGATGAAAGTAATGGTCTGGGGCTGTATGGCAGCCAATGGTGTTGGAAGGCTTCATATTGTGGAGGGTATGGTTAATGCAAAAAAATACATAGACATCCTTAATAAGAAAATGCTTCCTTCTGCTCAACACCTCTTTTCAGGGGATTACATCTTCCAGGATGATAATGCTCCTTGTCACAGAGCTAAGACAGTAACGGAATGGAAAAAAAAAAGAACAAGGTGGCTACTATTGACTGGCCAGCTCAGTCCCCGGACCTCAATCCAATTGAAAATTGTGGCACAAGGTATCATTAGAGATATATAGAAAACAGCCAAGGACCAAGAGTGAGTTGATTGAGGCTCTGATACAGGCCTGGAACCACATCATCACTCGTGAACATCTGCAGAAGCTTGTTCACTCACTCAATGCCACAGAGATGCAAGCTGGTGCTCAAGAGCAAAGGCTGGCCAATAAAGTATTAGAAGCTAAAGATGCACTCTAAAGGCCCTTTTCAGGACTCTGAATTAAATAAAAAATAATAAATCTTAAAAAGTTAAATTTAAGTCTGTGTGAACTTGCATTGGAAGTTAATGAACTTAGAAACCTGTTCACCATTCTACACACTGTACTGGTGTATATATGGCTATGCTGTAAAAAAATTATCAAAAATGCGCATACCATAACAATTTATACACTTGGGACATTCAAAAATGAGTATGGCATACAATGAGGGATTACAAAAACATATATGTTCCACCAGTTTCACTGTAGAGATGCAGAAGTATGAAACATATAGTTTTCTTCACGCCTATGCAGGACTTTTGAACACCATTGTATATGAAACTGAAATAGCTGTTGCAAAAAAAACTATTTTTATAAAACAATAAGCTTAAGATTAATAGGGGTGCCCAAACTTTTTCATATAACTGTATGCTGGAGCAGACTTTGAATAGCCTATGAGAGGAGGCGGTGATCCCAGAAGAAGAGGAGGAAGCAGAGGAGGATGTGGAATGGATAACAATGTCTCAAATTTCCAGACTGTTGTCACACAGATGGGTGCCAAGGAAGGGTGGATTACTGCGATCGAGGGAGGCTGGTTATACCAGACAAACTGTTAGTGAAGGTACAAGAGCCCAGGAACAATTGGAAGAGGATGTGGTGATGGGTGAGCAACTGTCTGGACATGAAGAGGATAATCATCCTCTCTGTTATCGTGGTTGGTGGGAAAGGACGGAGGAAACAAACATCAGTGTTACCCAACAACCAACACTGCATGGGCTTGGACCTCATGGAAGAGCCTTCTTGCTGCACTATCTGCAACATGGTCCCCATATAGCTATGATTCGAAAAAGTGCTGACTACAGGGTTGCCACTCTGTTAGATCTAAGAGTAAATTTTGCCAGATGCTTCCCAGCCTGGAAAGGGACTTGTAAATGCTGGAGTATCGAAACACACTTTTACACAACCTTAAGGGTAAGTTCACACAGGGCCTTTTTTCTGCAGCAAAACCTGATCATCTTGGCAAGAAAGAAGCTACGCCAAAACTGCAGGTGCGTTTTTGGTGCGGTTTTTTTTGCTTTGTGCATGCCAATGAAGTTCAGTGCACACAGAGAAAAAAAAAACAACTTCCTGTAGATAGATAGAATGGATAGATTGATAGAATAGATAGAATGAATAGATAGATTACCTGCGGTAACTTCTTCCCTGGCATTTTCCCACGGTGCAAAGGTTACCTCAGGTCCGGCTGTGAGGAAGCACAGGCTCAGTCACATCACCGCTAGTTACTGAGCCTGCGACCGCTGTGTCTCATTTATTCCCCAGTAGCTTACTGCCGGGAGCGGTCGCATTAGCAGCGCTCCTGGTTGTAAGCTTTATCTCCCCCAGATACTGCGTGGGACACTCATTATATTGGACTGTGATGGATCAGGGAGTATACTTTTGTTTATTTATTTTATTTTAAGAAGATCGATGGCTTCACTTGGAATGGCAGAATAATAAAATGGTAAAACTGTGTGGTGTTTTATTTCATTAAAATACTTTTTTTCTGCGTGTGTGTGTGTTTGTATGTGTGTGTTTATTTAAGCCTTCAATTACTATAGGATTAGTAATGGATAGGTGTCTTATTGACGCCTCTCCATTACTAAGCCTGCTTAATGTCACCTTTTAATACGAAGGTGACATTAACCCCTCACTGCCCCTCTTGCCACTGCTACAGGACATGCGGGAACAGCTGGGCAAATCGCCAGAATTGGCACATCAAATAGATGTGCCTTTTTTGGGCAGCTGTGGGCTGCTATTTTTAGGCTGGTCAGGGCCTATATCAATGGCACCTTACCAGCCTGAGAATACCAGCCCCCAGCTGTGAGCTTTAGCAAAGCTGGTTGTCAAAAATGGGGGGGACCCCATGCCGTTTTTTTTTTTTTTTTTTAATAATTATTATTTATAGTGCAGGAGCGGCAGATGAAAACACCCATCCGCCGCTCCTGCTGTCACTGTAATTAACGGCTGTAAATGTCAGATGATGGGATCAGTTGTCCCATCAGCTGACACCAGTGATTGAAGGCGAAGTTTTTACCTCCGATCACAGCTGAGCGCTCCCCGCTGTCTCCTGACAGCGTGTGAAGCGTGGCTCTCTGACCAGCAGGGAGGATTTCCCCACTGATAAGAAGCAGTGTTTGCTGCGCTGTCATACATATGACAGCGTGTCAAACACTGTAATGTCAGGCCCCCCCATTCAAGTGAATGGGGTCCGGGTCCACTCTGTTGGATGACAGGCTGCATGGATGCATCATGCAGCCTGCCATCTAGATGTAGCAGAGCCGAGTGTGACATCACATCCGGCTGTCCTTGACTTTTCTGCAGCAAATACTCTGCAAGAAAAGTCAACCTGGGTATTTGCAGCGTTTTTTCACCATCCATTCAAGTCAATAGGTGGAAAACGCTGGAAAAATGCTGAAAGTGACATGCTCTATGTCCAAAAAACGCAGCAAAGCACAAAATACTGATCACACAAAAAACCAATGTGTGTGCATGAGGTTTCTGAAATCTCATAGGCTTTGCTGGTACTGTAAAAAGCAGCAGAAAATTAACATAAAAAACGCCCTGTGTGAACTTACCCTAAGCGTTTTTCCCAAGACAGCAGTGAGGCACACAGTGTGCATCATGGCTCTAGACTTCTAACCTCCGGCACATCAATTTGTCAAAGCCAAAATATTAGCAACAGCAGCGTAAGTGGCAGAAGCAATTTTTGTGAGTCCTTTGACACATTTTTGAGTCCAAGTCTGACACGCGGTGTACGACTGGAGAGGATAGTATCTAGAAGTATCTAGACCTCAATATTAATACCATCAGGGAGGGTTTGGACCCTTTCACATTTTGGTCTTCAAAATAGATGAGTGGCCTGAGCTCTCCTGTTACACCTTGGAGGTTTTATCATGCCCGGGCGCCAGTGTTCTCTCAGAATGTGTCTTCAGCACTGCTGGTGGTGTCCTGATAAGCTCAGCCGGCGGTCCCCTAAGTGTAGACAGCCTAACTTTTATCAAGATGAAAAAGTCATGGATCTCCAAAAACTTTTGCATCCCAATCACAGACTGTACAGACTAAGAAATGTTGTAGTTTTTAGTGTGCTGCGTTGATCTGGGGTAATTGCAGTCTGTGATATCTTTAGTAGGGCTTCTGTGCCTGCTATTGTTGCTGCAGATGCTAACACAAATTTGTGGAAATGTGAGTGCGGCACCCCAGGGTCCTGGTTGTCGCAGTGGTATTGCTTTTCTCTCGGGGAGAGTGATGCTACGTTTGGAGGCAAAGAAGGATAACTGCATCCAGGTATCACAAACATGCAACATGTTCACACTCCAGACTAGAAGGGGTAGCTCTAAGCCTGTTTTAGGTGAACTCCCCTATAAGAACATCCTGATCTGGAGGGAAAGGGTTCAGTTCCTGTCAGAAAGACAGAGGGAAAGGAAGCAGGGGAGCCGTGTAGCCTGAAGTGCTTCAGCTCCTGGGAAGAGACACAGAAAGGCAGAACTGTATTGCAGCGAGCGTGAAGGAAGTCAGAGCAAAGGAGAAGATTCCAAAAGGGGACCAGCCCTGCACAGGCTGCCTCCTTCTGAGGCGCAGAATCCTGGTAGCCGGAACACCGAGGGAGTAAGGATCTTTATGCTTTACTTCAGAGACCAGCAGGATAGCTAATTGCAGGTTACCTGTCCGTACCTAGACCCAGGAGGCACGGTGGCACCCTTCAGAGGCCGGGGCGTGCTAGAGTCCCTATAAACAACCTCAAGCCACCAGTCATACGGGTTTTTTTCTATCCGACTACGGGGGACAGAGAGAGACACCACATCTGTGAGACCCTTATGTGAAGCCATAGGCAGTAAGGGAATACACCACTGCAGCACAAGGGAAGGTTACTGATTTCCACCTGGACAAGGGGACTCTGGACTTGCCTCCAAACCGGACGGACTCTGCCTGCCCTGTGATCTAGTGTCCTGGACTGTGAATGCTGAAGTCTTCAGTAAAGTTAAAGAGACTGCAACCTTGTGTCCTCGTTCTTCTCTGCACCTCTCACCATACCACCATCTACACACCGGGAAGCCCTGGGGACCTACTTCACCTGTGGGAAGGTATACCATCTAGCTGCCATAACATCACCCCAGCGGACCCCTTAACACTAGAAGTCCCAGAGAGGGGTCATTTAACATTTCTACCTTTGGAACCAATGGAGCTCGAAATTTCTGGGACTTCTAGTGTTAAGCAGCGTCGGTCATCCTGACCGAATACCACAGGTGGCGTCACAAACACAAACTATATCCCTTTAAAGACCTTGCCCCTTTTATACAGACGTCCCAGGGCCACGGACTGAGTCAGCCACCGTGACATCCCCCTGTGAATTGCAGGACCCGGTACCGAGTACCCCATGGCCCCATGGGGCGATCCATGAACACTCTTGGTTGGGTTTCCAGCTGCTGGTTTGGCTGTAGTGGAAGAGGTGTCGGTCCCTATTATACTATTTCCACTCTGGTAAAATTGATGCCACTTTGGTGGTGTCTGCCACAAACTTTTGTAAATGTATAAACTCCTGATTGGGTCTCTCCATCTGCTGAGTTGGCTGTAGTGGAAGAGATTTCGCTCCTCATTAAACTTTTTCAACCCTGGTGAAATTGATGCCATTTTGGTGGTGTCTGCCCCTAATTATTTTAAATTTGAAGTCTCCTGATAGGGCTCATACTCATATGTGAGAAAAAAAACGGTCCGTAATCTGGACCGAAAAAAACGGACGAGTGACATTTGAGTGTCATGCGAGTACGATGCGATTTTCACACCAAGCATCCGATTTACATCCGAGTGCATTGAGATTGCAATGCGCTTTTAACATGAGCTTTTACATTTTTTTTACCCCACTTGCCACCTCTACAGGGCAAGTGGGAAGAGCGAGGCTCAGTGCCGGAATTAGCTTATCTTAGGGAAACCAGATGTCATTTTTTGGGGGGCTCTCCTATTTTAATAGCCAGTAAAGACTAAGTATACAGCTGTGAGCTGTATTTTAATAGCCTGGGAAGCTCCATGGGTATTACCCCCTTCCCGGGTATAAACATCTGCCCCCAGTCGTTGGCATTCCCTCTGGTTACAAAAATTGCACAGGAGCCGACGCCCTTTTTTTCCTTAAAATAATCTTTTATTAATTATATACATGTCCAGTGATTGAACTTGTCATTGAAATCTATATATCTACCTATTCTATTTGTATTTACTGCATGTAATCCATCTCTTCTATCCTGTCGGATCCTGCAGTGATTTTATAGAAGCCGGCAGATAAATTACCGGCGTTTCTTCTATGTTTCTATACAGTATGTGTGTGTGTGTGTTACTGACATATTTATATTATATATATATATATATATTTATATATATATATATATATATATATATATATATATATATATTATATTCCATGTGTATGTATATTTCAGTGTCAGTGTGATTTTACTGTATGCAGCTCATGAATTCCCGGCTTTTCAAAGGACTCGGTGCATAAAAATCGAGCAGCACTCGCATGCTCTGAGTGCTATGCGTTTATTTTTTTATTGGATTGCACTCGTCCGTTTTTCTCGCATATGAGTGCGAGCCCTTATACTTTATTGTAATTGATGCCACTTTGATGATGTCTGCCACTAATTTTTAGAATTGTGTAGTCTCCTGTTGGGTCTCCTTCATGTGTGAGACCTCCACTTGTTTAGAATCATCTACCCGTGTCGCTATCCCTACATTTTTCTGACAATAGTAGTCTACGAAACTGATATTTGTGCCACCTGAGTATGGCTGAGCATAATAGCAGGTTGAGATGTTGCATGTAATATCAGGGCTCCCAACACAGCAGGCCAAAACCGATGCCTCACCCACTTCATCTTAATTTGAAGTTTAATTCAAAGCTGTAAATATTGTCCCAGAACCTGATACCTCATGCAAGGCTGATTGCTGCCGTGGAATTCTAAAATTTGTACTGTGGGTCAATTGAGTCCATTTTCCTGGTTTCTGCACCTAATTTGATGTGTTTTGTCAGATTTTGGGACAGTTTGAAGGTGTTGTGCATGCGTATGGTTTTGCCTCCCATTGACTCCAATGACATTCGGCTATGTTTGGCGAATATTTGACGAATAAATCGGCGAATATTGCAAAATCGGCAATCGTAATCTGAACTGAACATTGAAATATTCACTCATCTCTACTTATAACTTCCAAACAAAATAAAAAATAGTTTAAAAAATTGCAGGCATTTGGGAAATGTTACTATATTTATTAAAACTATTTTATCTGACACATCTCTCCGATTTAAGGGCAAATTTCATTTATTTCACAAATAAACCCAAGTTATATAGAAGAAATTTTACCACTGTCATGACGTGCAATATGTCACGAAAAAACTGTGTCAGAATCAGTGGGATCCGTTGAAGCGTTCCAGAGTTTTTTTTCTCCTTAAATGATACGGGTAATATTATAAAAATTTGCCTGGTCATTAACGTGCAAACCAGCTTAGTGGTTAAAGGGGTTAAACTGTTGATGTATAAATATGGCTGTGTTACACGGACATAAAAAACAGACACACGGTGACACACCGATGGAATATGGATGACAACTATGGAGAGAAACGGAGGAAAATCGTCCAAGTTTTCTGGATGAAAATCTGATGATTTTAAATGCTTTCATCAGAACTTGACCTTAATCATGGTAACATCTAAGATAGTGAATCAATGCAATTTTATATGACTTCTGGTATATTATATTCTTCTCTTTTGCATGATGCGAACAGGTGGATTATTTTGCTCTTAGCTGCATACTTTTGTATGACATGACTGCATGCAGCATATTGCTGTCTCTCTTCCATTCGTTTAATTGTATTTCTACCTCTTTTCAGAATAATGTTAATGTCAGTCAAACATTAATCGTACGTTGACTTGGAAACACACTTACTTGTTGATACACGATGACAGCGAAGCATCTGATGAAATATCACTTGTTTCCTATAGTTAACGGTAAGATCTGAGTGTGGTGATTACTAAAATCAGATCGATTCCACATGTTTTAACATTTAATGGAGGTTTCTGGTTTTGGTCAAGGCTAGGATGAATGAACATAATCTTTAACTCTTTCCCGATGAGACCAATTTCTGTTTCTGTGTTTTCAATTTTTCCTTCTGTTCTTCTAAGAGCAATGCATGTTTTATTTCCCCATCCAGATAGACATATGAGGGCGTGTTTTTTGCAGGATGAGTTTTACATTTGAATGACCCCATTCATTTTACCACATGAATGTACTGGTAAATGGGGAAAGAAATTCCATGCGTGTTGAAATTGCAAAAAAAAAAGTGCAACTCTGACATTTTTTTTTTTTGGGGGGGGGAATTGTATTTACAGCATACATTGTGTAGTAAAAGTGACCTGGCAATATGATTCTCATCAGTATGATTATGTCATAACTGATTATGACAAACTTGTCCAGATTTTTTTATTTTAGTAGTGAAAAAAAAAATCAGAAATTTGCATAATTTTTTTTTTATTGTCCCCATTATGTGAAAATCATAACCTCTCATTTTTCAGTTGACAGAGCTGTGGGCTTATTTTTAATCAAAGTTTTTTTTAATATAGCTTTGGGACAGATGTAATGTTTTGATTGCTTCTTACACTATTTTTTGCTGTATTGCAGCAACCAAAAAAACCCCACAATTTTTTACATAGTTACATACTGTAGGTTGAAAAAAGACCTAAGTCCATTGAGTTCAACCTTTCTCCATCAGTTATACATTTTGGCATTTTGAATTTTTTTTATGTCTAAAGTCTATACCGATCAAGTTAACTATTTTTATGCTTTGGTAGAACAGACATTTGTGGACTTGGTGATGCCACATACAGTGGGGAAAATAAAAATGGATACCAGAATCAGTGTCTATCACTATCAGGGAGGAAGCTGATGATTTTTTCAATGTGAATAATGCCACAAGACTTAACAAAATGACTGCATTATTTCGCAATGAGATTATAATCCCAGATGATAGCTCCAATTTGAAGAGTAATATGAAGGAGTTGGAGAAAAACATGGTAACTCGCTTAAAGCTGTGGTGGGACAGCCATACTCTTCAGCAGTACTTAGAGATGAACATGATTCCTAGGGGACTGCGTATCAGAAAAAGACCTACACAAACCCTGTATGATTCCTTCCTAAGGGTATGTGCACACGTTGCAGATTTCCTGCGGATCTGCAGCGTTTTTTACCGTGCAGAAACGCTTCAGATCCGCAAGTGATTTACAGTACAATGTAAATAAATGAGAAAAAAAATGCTGTGCTAATGGTGCAGAAAATCCCGTGCAGAAACGCCGCGGATTAAAAGAAGTAGCATGTCACTTCTTTTTTGCGGATCTGCAGCGTTGTTGTACCCATTCCATTATAGAAATCCACAGGGGTAAAAACGCAAGAAATCCGCACAAAATCCGCACAAAAAAATGCGTCAAATCCGCACCTGTGTTTTCTGCCAAGAGATGCAGAATCCGCACAAAAAATTCCTGAGGCTAATCCGCAACGTGTGCACATAGCCTATCTGAATGTGATAATACTCTCACTGAATGCTCTAGAAAGCTTACTGATTTAATTCTCAAACATAAGCATGAAAAACTGCAGTCTGTGGAGAAAATTATAAAGGAATTGGAGGTTTCTATACAGGATTATAAAGAATCAGAAAACTATGGTATCCTGAAATCTAATATTAATGAGAACAAGCTGGAAGATTCTATCACTTTGATTAAACAGAAAAAGTTTAAAAGAGATGTCCAAGATTATGAGTGCAAGCATGTTTACAATTAGCATGAGCATAAGGCCGGTTTCACACGTCAGTGGCTCCGGTACGTGAGGTGACAGTTTCCTCACATACCGGAGACACTGACACACGTAGACCCATAAAAATCAATGCATCTGTTCAGATGTCATTGATTTTTTGCGGACCGTGTGCGGACCGTGTCTCCGTGTGCCAAACACGGAGACATGTCAGTGTTCGTGGGAGCGCACGTTTTACACGGACCCAATAGAGTCAATGGGTCCGCGTAAAACACGGACCTCACACGGACATTCTCCATCTGGGGTCCGTGTGCGTGCCGGAGACAGCGCTACAGTAAGTGCTGTCCCCCCCACATGGTGCTGAAGCCGCGATTCATATCTTCCCTGTAGCAGCGTTTGCTATAGAGAAAATATGAAGAATAGTGTTAAAAATAAAGATTTAGGTGTCCGCCGCCCTCCCACCCCCTGTGCGCCCCCCCGCTGGTCAGAAAATACTTATCCGGGTCCCCCGTCGGCTGTCGCTCCTTCCTGGTCTGGCCGCGCCTCCTACTGTATGCGGTCACGTGGGGCCGATCAATTACAATCATGAATAGTCGGCTCCGCCCCTATGGGAGGTGGAGCCACATATTCATGACTGTAAATGATCGGGCCCACGTGACCGCATGCAGGAGAAGCCGCGGCAAGACCAAGAAGGAGCGACAGCCGACGGGGGACCCGGGTAAGTATTTTCTGACCAGCGGGGGGGCGCACAGGGGGTGGGGGGGCGGCGGACACCTAAATCTTTATTTTTAACACTATTCTTCATATTTTCTCTGCAGCAAACGTTACTGCAGAGAGGATATGAATCGCAGCTTCAGCACCATGCAGAGTGGGTACCACACGCTCCGTGTGGTACCCACTCGCCATACGGGCGGCACACGTGTGCCGCAGGTATGGCCTCCGTGAGTTCCCAGGCACACGGACACGGATAACTCCGGTACCGATTTATTCCGGTACCGGAATTATCTGGACGTGTGGGACAGCCCTAAGAAGAATAAAAATCCCTCCAAAAATTCCCTAAGTCCGGTTTCACACATCAGTGTCTCAAATGAATGGTTCTATGCACATGTCAGCATGTTTTGACGGACCATGTGTCCGCAAAACTTGCCACACACGTGCACTTGGAGAACAGTGTACACTGTCCTTCGTGTGCATGGATGGCCACGGGGGAGACAGCGCTACTGTAAGCCGCTGTTCCCCTGCGTGTGGTGCTGAAGCCGGCTGTCATCCCTTTTTCCCTGATCAGCCGGCGAGAAGGGGAGAATGAATGAAAGAAAAAAACGATGTGGGGTCCCCCCTATATTTTTAAACCAACCTAGCAAAACTCACAGGTGCGGGCTGCTATTCTCAGGCTGGTAAGGGGCTATGGATATAGGCCCCTCAGCCTAAAAACAACAGCCCACAGCTGCCCAGAAAAGGCGCATCTATTAGATGTGCCAATTCTGAATCTTTGCCCTGTTCTTCCCACTTGCCCTTGCTTGCAGTGGCAAGTGGGGTAATGAGGGGTTATTGTGACCTTCCTATTGTAAGGTGACATTAAGCCGGCTTAGTAATGGAGAGGTGTCAATAAGACACCTCTCCATTACTAATCCTATAGTTGGTAAAGGGTTAATCAAACACCACGCAGTAAGAAAAGTCTTTTAATGAAATAAAACAATATACACAGTTTTGCCTCTTTATTAGTCTGCCATTCCAAGCAAAGCCCTCAATCGCCTGTAAAAAAAAAAAAAAGTCAAAATAATAAACCAACAGTATAGCCATACCTGTCCTGCGAACAGTCAGTCCCATGCCGTAATCCATATCTGGGGGAATGTACAGTTTACAACCAGAGCAGTGCTAAAGCGACCGCCATCGCCAGTAAACTACTGGGAAATGAATGAGCAGGGGAGAACGGATGACAGCCGGCTTCAGCACCACACGCAGGGGAACAGCGCTTACTGTAGCGCTGCTTCCCCCGCGGCCGTCTGTGTGGTATTGATGCGGCACACAGGTGGCACACGGTTGCCACACATGTGCCGCATGTAGTATACACACATACACATGGACATGGATATCTCCGATACCGTGTTTTCCGGTACCAAAAATATCAGGACGTGTGAAACCAGCCTAACATCAATTTTTAAATCAAATGTTCCTGCAGCACCTGTTTCACGTCGGCTCAGTTTTAGCTCTGAACCAGGCACTTCAGAAAGGTGTTACAGATACTTCAGATTCTGAAAGGGAAAATGGATTTAATGATGGTGCTAAAAAACGGATTACCGCAGAGAGGCCCAAGAGAACTAGATGGGCGGGCCACAAAAACCGCCACGCACACTCTAGAATATCTGACCAGAAACAACAAGTAAATGATTTTTCTCAGGAATATACTTTGATAAATCTTTCAGAGACTATATTACAGGACTCAGACTTGAAACTTCATGAAAAGGGCTTGAACTTTGTCCCTTGAAGGATTTTGATCTTTTTTTCAACAATAACTGATGTCAACAAATTTGTGAGAAAAATCACAGTCAAAACACATTTTTTTCAGGAAAATGATAGTGACAACATCACTGATCCTTTTCCAAGTTTTAGTGAACCGTCTAATGATTTGATGACCTTTCCGGAACAAATCTGGAGCTTCTTTCTGAAACTGGGAATAATGTTTTTTTCTGTATCTAACCAAACCTTTTCTTCCAGGATACTGAATCCAAGTTACTATCCAGCACAGTCACGGACCTCCAGTATGGATGATTTTCAGTATTTGGTTAAGTCTGAGTTGCAGGTTTTGAAAAATAAAAAAGATAATAAATCTAATTTAACGAAAAAAGTCTTAAAAAAACTTGCGACACAATTCAAATATTGTTATAAAGAGTTTTGATAAGGGGGTTCTGTGGTTGTGTTGGATACTGGACTATATGAACGAGAAATTATGGAGATGCTTGGTGATGCAAATGTATACATGTGTTTAAAAACTAATCCCATAGATTCTGTTTGTGGTAAATTGTCAGCAATGCTGGAGGAGGGGGTTTATTTAGGGGTTATTACCAGGAAACAGGCAGATTTTTTTAATCCTGAAAATATTCAAATACCCCTGTTCCATGCTTTGCCTTAGGCCGGGGTCAGACCTAACATATAAAAAATATGGTCCGTTTTTTATGGCAGAGATACGCAGAAAAGTTCCTGAACAGTGATCCGTATTCAATGCGAGGATGCAATTTTTTCTCCAAAAAGTATCGGTGTGTCATCCGTATGGCATCCGTTCGGCAAGATTTTCTCACCGGCTTGCACAGTGGACATATAATGGATCCATGGGCTCAAATATTCATGAAAACATATATACAGTCCAAATATATATATATATATATATATATATATATATATATATATATATATATAAAATTATTATTTATTATTATAGCGCCATTTATTCCATGGCGCTTTACATGTGAGATTCCATGGCGCTTTACATGTGTGTGTATATATATATATGTCAGTGAGACACACATATATATATATATATATATATATATATATATATATATATATATATTTATTTATATTTAATACAGAGATAGATAGCATAAAAGCCGGTAATTCAATTGCCGGCTTTTGCTATCTCCTTACAAGATATGAGACATGGTTTACATACAGTAAACCATTTCCTATCCATTATATTTTTACATATTCCTCACTAATAATGTTAGTAGTTTGTGTGTGCAAAAAATTGGGAGCTCTAGGTGTTAAAATAAAGGGTTAAATCACGGAAAAAACTGGCGTGGGCTCCCGCGCAATTTTCTCCGCCAGAGTGGGAAAGCCAGTGACTGAGGGCAGATATTAATATGGATATTGCCCCCCCCCCCCGGCTAAAAACATCTGCCCCCAGCCACCCCAGAAAAGCCACTCCCCTGTAACGGTGGGATATGGGGTAATGCCATACAGTCATGTCCCACGCTGTAAATCCATCTGAAGGGGTTAAATACATTTACAACCAGGAGCCTGCTAATGCAGCCGCTCATGGATGCAAAAGACTGGGGAATGAATGGAATGCAGGGAAAGTAGCTTCGGTGACTTGCAGTGCCGTCACCGAAGCTGCACCCCCCTGGTGGCATAAACTCATATGAACTGTAGCGTGAGAAAATATTCAGAAAAATTCCCACGCTACAGTTCATATGAGTTTATGCCACCAGGGGGCGCAGCTTCTATGACGGCACCGCAAGTCACCGAAGCTTCCCTGCAATCCATTCATTCCCCAGTCTTTTACAGCCATGAGCGGCTGGATTAGCAGGCAAATATAGCGGCTACCTCGGTGGCCAGATCAATGAGTCTATGGGTCAAGGAATTAGAAGACCAGATTAAGAACAAAACTCCAAGAGAGGAAATTCTGAAGTCATTACCACTATTGAAAATGGCGACCGAATTTATGGCAGACGCCTCAGCAGAATCAGTCCGTTTCTCTGCAAGAAACAATGCACTATCCAATGCAGCAAGACAAGCTCTGTGGCTTAGGTCATGGTCAGGGGATACCCAATCCCCTGTTGGCTAGTAGCTGTAAATCCTTCAGCTGCCGCGATGAAAACAAAATCTCCGAGCAGTCATAAATACTCAGAGGTCACCGAGCAACGAGTATACTCGCTCATTACTAGTGACAAGGGTAGAAGTTCCTTCCAGGATCAAAGGCCAAGACCCTGCAGACAATGACACCAGAAGGGTCGGTGGGAGACTCCAGCACTTACAGGAAAACTGGCCAGAAATCACCCGGAATCCATGGATTCTAAACACAGTGGAGCAGGGGTACAGAATAGAATTCACCCTGTTACCCCCCCAGGAGATGTTGCCTGACTCAAACCCAGTCCCCGGCAGTTCATCAAAGACTCCTGAGAGACATACAGGACCTTCTACAGTTAAGGGCCATAATCCAGGTTCCCCACTCCCAGAGGTTCAGGGGACATTATTCAAGCCTGTTATCTATAAAGAAACCAGGAGGAGAATATCGGACAATAAATCTCAAACCACTAAACCAGTGGGTGGCCTACAAACAGTTCAAAATAGAGTCCCTTAAATCCATTATACCACTAATCCAGAAGGGCTCGGTAATGAGCACACTAGATTTAAAAAGTGCCTACTACCATGTTCCTGTCCACGCCTCTCATCAGCAATACCTTAAGTTTGCTATAAAAGACCAAGATGAAATATAACATTTTCAATTCAGGTGCCTGCCATTCGGTCTCTCCTCTGCCCCTCGGATCTTCACCAAACTCATGGCAGAGGTTATGGCCTTCCTAAGAGAAAGGGAAATTCTGATAGTTCCTTACTTTGACGATCTGCTGCTCCTAGCGGACTCCCCACAACAGGTGGAAAAATACTTGATGACAATCATGTCAGTCCTGGAGAGGCTAGGGTGGTTAATAAATCTAAAAAAATCAGATTTCAGACCAGAAAAGAAGAAGCTGTTTCTTGGAGTTCTCCTGGATTTAACACAAGAACAATCATACCACAGCAGTACAAACAACAGTCAATCAGAAAGGAGATTCAGGTGATAAAAAAAAAGGAAATACATCTGGAGCGCCCCCACTGCCGCAGGGCCGAGGGGTACCCGGTACCGGGCCTCTCTGTCTCGGTTCTGGGAGTGTCACAGTGGTTAGACCCGGTCCGTGACCCTGCTGAGGGGCGTCCAGTGAAAGTTGAGGATGTTGTGGTGTGGTGCAGGTCACGATGAATAACGAGGACACCAGGTTGCAGTCTCTTTACCTCTTTACTGAAGGCTTCAGGATCCTCAATCTGGAATACGGTTAACAGGGCTGTCTGAGACCGGCCGGTCCGATGGCACCTCCAGAGTTCCCTTTGCAGGTGGAAATCTGAGCCTACCTTCTAGCGCTTGTGTGTTGTAGTCCTTCCCTGCTTAGCACCACGGGATAGTCCTCACAACTGTTGTGTCTGTTTCTGAAGTTCCCTCACAACTGATTCTGATGTTCTTCTCCGTCCCCCAGATGATATGGCTAGGACGCACCCGTATGACGGGTAGGCCTGGAGGTCTTCCGGGACCCTAGAGTCGCCCCTCTCCAACTGTTGCCCCCTATGTCTGCTTAGGTGATTTGGGTGAGACAGCCCGCCTATAACTGACTGTCCTGCCGTAGGTTTGAAGTAAGGCCTGGAGCTCAATACTTCCTCGGCGTTTCCGGCCACCGGCTACGTGCCTCAGTAGGATGTTGCCTCGGTCTTACAGCACGACTCCTACTGGCGTTATCTCCTTGTTGCGTTGATCTTGTTTCTCACTCTTCACAATAAACCTCGCTTCTTGTCCTTTCTTGGGGTACCGCCGCAATGAAGTGCAGGCGCGGTCCCGTAACGTTCTTTCTATTCGCTAGGCCTCTGTCAGGATCCCACCCCTGACAGGGGCCCCCCTGAATCTTCCCCTCCAACACCCTCTGCCATAGGATGTTGCCTGGTTCCAACCCAGTCAGCTTTCTGTCTAACTTCCTATCTAACCTCCAGTTTTACCAGATTGTGAGGAGTGGCCTAATACATAGCACCCTTACCTCCCCCTGGAGGCCAGACTGTGAAGTGTATTGGTGTCTGTGATACCTGGTCAGGTGAACTCCTTCAGTGCCATCAGACGTACCAACACCCCCCTTAGCGGCGGAGCATCAGTACTGCAAGGACCAGGACTCTGGGGCGCTGCACATCTCCATAAGAAAAGCCGTGAGAGTCCTGTGTCTGATGACTTCGTGTATTCCTAGTGTCAAATGGAGCCAGTACCATTCGAGATACTTACAGCAGGAGGTCTTTTCAGCATGGAACGAGAGAGAGGCATCACTGGACAACAGGATGCTGTTATCCGAAAAGTCAAAGGTCACTGTCATGGTGGACTACTACAACAAACCTCGAGAATGTAAGACCCTGGAGAACATTTCTATGTGTGAACATCACTATGGACGCAAGCCTCAGAGGCTGGGGGGCTCACATGGAAGAAAGTTACTTCCAAGGAACTTGGCCCGCGTCAGTACACAACAGGGCGACAAAACTACAGAAAGCTCAGAGCAGTCTGGGAAGCACTAAATACGTAGATATCAGGAAGAGTTAAGAGAATGACACGTCCGAATCTTCTCAGACAACTTAGCAACAGTAGCCTACTACTACATGAGGGAGGTCCAAGGCACCGTCACTTGCAATATCTGTCAGATGCAATATTTACTGGGCAGAACTCACAGTAAAGTCAATCACTGCAGTACACCCGAAAGGCTCGGAAAATTAGGTGGCAGACTTCCTAAGCAGGGAGAAGGTGCAACCCGCAGAGTGGTCCCTAAACCAGGAGGTCTTTGTTCAGCTGACCCTACACTGGGGCACACCGGAAATAAATCTCTTTGCCTCAAGGAAAAATACAAAAACGGAAAAGTTTTTCTCTTTAAATCCAGGAGACAGCCCGACAGGGATAGATGCCTTGGCACAGAGCTAGAATATGAGACTCGCTTGCTCCTTCCCACCAGTTGCTCTAATACCGAGAGTCTTGAGAAAGATCCAGGAGAGCCAGGTATCAGTAATCCTAATAGCACCATACTGGCCCAAGAGGAGCTGGTTCTCCCTACTGCAGTGGATGACCTTGGAAGAGCCAGTCCATCTACCAGCAAGACCAGACCTCATAATTCAAAGCCCTCTAGTTCATCAAACCCATAAATGTTACAACTGTCGGCTTGGATCCTGAGAAGGAGATCCTGAGGTCAAAAGGCTTGTCGGAACTGGTCATTGCTATCATCCAAAAGAGCAAGAAGCCGGTGACTTCAGCAATATATCGGAAAGTCTGGAAGAAGTTCTGCTCACAGAGTACAGTTCCAGTATCCATCTCTCAGGGCCCAGATATTCCTTGGATCTTGGACTTCCTTCAGTCTGGCTTTGATAAAACTTTAAGGCCTAGTACATTAGAAGTGCAAATTTCAGCCCTGAGTTCTTTTTTTGACTTTCCGTTAGCCAATCATCCCTGGGTTGTGAGATTCGTTAATCTCAACGTCTCAGGCCCACAATATGTAGCTCTGTACCACCCTGGGATCTCAACCTGGTTCTTAACAGACTATGCAGAGAACCATATGAGCCCCTAGACCGGGCACACCGAAGGTCGGTAACTTTCAAGGCCCTCTTTCTATTAGCAATAACATCGGCAAGACGTATTGGTGAGATTCAGGCCCTCTTCATAAGGGACCCATATTTGAAGATTCATATCTTAAGACTGGATCCCGCCTTCCTTCCCAAAGTTGTTTCAGACTTCCACAGAAATCAGTAAATTGTGTTGCCAATTTTCTGTCAAAACTATAGCAATGAGAAGGAGTGCTCTCTTCACTCATTGGATGTGAAGAGGACAGTTCTTCATAACTTAAAGATCACAGAGAGCTGGAGAGTGGACTCTAATCTCTTCGCCCAGAAGGCTGGAAGAAACAGAGGGAAGAAGGCATCCAAAGCTACTCTAGCTAGATGGATAAAATCAGCTATTACAACAGCATATGTCTCGGCGGGAAAGACCCCACCGGAAAGCCTCAAGGCTCACTCGCTGACAGCAATCTCGGCTTCGCACAAAGTGCTGGCGTTTCCATGGACCAGATATGCAGGGCCACAACTTGGTCTAATCAAATACCTTTTGCAAGCATTATAAGTTGGACGTCCTGTCAAACCAGCAGACGGCCTTTGGGAGGAAAGTCCACCAAGCAGTAATCCCACCCTAATAGGAGTTATTTGATATTTCTCCTGGTGGTGCTGTCAGGAGAGATGTCCTGGAAAGTAGGAATTAGTCCTATTGGTAATGGTGTTTCCAGGAGTCCATCATGACAGCACCCCTTATATACCTTCCCTTGGATTTCCTGTCTGATATGTGATATGAACATGTGTAGAGAGGAAGTTCAATAAAATAGCGTTGCATCCATCCTGGTGTGGTACTTGGGAAAATCACTGAAGGGTGGTGGTGGGGAGGGGCTATTTTACCTCTTCTATGCTCCTGTCCCTAGCAAGGATACGAAGGACAACCTCATGGTGGTGCTGTCATGATGGACTTCTGGAAACACCATTACCGGTAGGACTAATTCCTACTTTTAAGAGAATCTGAATAAAGTAAATTTTTTTTATAATCAAGAAGATGTGCTGGATCATTATGGATTAACTTTGCATGTGGGCTTGAACGCTATTCCATGCACCTTTATGGATAACTGCACCTGCTGTGGACAATTCAAGGGTGAGCTGATGAACTTTTCGTTTATATTTTAGTGGGGAAAATAAGTATTTGATACACTACCGATTTGCAAGTTTTCCCACCTACAAAGAATGGAGAGGAATGTCACTAAAAATAAAAAGCAAAAAATCACATTGCATGATTTTTAAATTATTAAGTGGCATTTTATTGCATAAAGTAAGTATTTGATCACCTAGCAACCTGCAAGAATTTTGGCTCTCACAGACCTGTTAGTTTTTCTTTTAGAAGACCTCCTTCTCTGCACTTATTACTTGTACTAATTGCACCTGTTTGAACTCATTGCCTGTATAAAAGACACCTGTCCACACAATCAATCACTCTCCAACCTCTCCAACATGGCCAAGACCAAAGGGCTGTCTAAGGACACCATGGACAACACTGTAGACGTTCACAAGGCTGTGATGGGCTACAGGACAATATGCAAGCAGCTTGGTGAGATAGCAAGAACTGTTGGGGCAATTGTTAGAAAATGGAAGAAACACAAGATGACTCTCAATCTTCCTCAGTCTCTTTTTGGTCCAGTGGGTGGTCCTATCAGTGACTGACAGTTTTCTATGTATAAGTGTGCATACTGTAGGGGTTTTACTCACTTGGGTGCGATGGGAAGAAAACAGGAAGCTTGCTCCTTTAAAGTTCATGTGGGTTTATTGCTTCATAAACCCAGAAGCCAGACAGAAAAACAAATAGCCTTTAAATCAGGCAAACAAAGTAAACAGGTCCTAAGCAGGGCTCTGCTCCACCAGACCTGTATGGCACACAGGCTGGAGTAGCGTCCAGTATCCAGGCTCGGTCTGGAGACAAACACACACAGGAAGCCTTCTCCCTCCCAACATGCAAAACCATGTGACAAACAACAGCCTTCATTATATATGCTGTTAACCACACCCAGATGTGAGGTATGTGGGTAACTAGACCCACCCATCTCTCACAGCTACCTTTAACCTGGTCCCAGGTGCAACAAGCTAACCTCTTAGTGCTTATGTGCACTAGAGAAAATACTCTGGGTTACATCACAGAGAGCAGCCATCTCTGGGACACATACCTCCCAATGCCACCATTAGCCACCTTACAATACATAGAAAGCTGTCAGTCACAGACTAAAATGGCCTTCTAAAGGCAAGTAAAGTATTTACTCAGCATTAAAATACCTTTATGTCCATGCCATTGGCATGTAGTATAAAATCCTGATAACATTTTGAAGAATTTCTTGACAGATATGGCAAACAGCAGATTTAAAAATTTAAGCTGTGCAGAGTCCACGCTAAAATCCTATAAAAGAAACTTGCTTCTTTTGTACTGCGGGTTAGTTTTTTTCATCCAAAATTTCTTTAAAAAAAAGTCCTAAATAGAAGGGCTCACCCAGTGAGATGGATTCAGAACTGGGCCATTTATTCATGTTTGTATCCATGTACATTTTTGTGTTTGAAAAAAATGTTCTCATTTGGATAGTCAAATAGTTTTTGCATCTTTTTTGTGACGCAATGCAGTTAAATTTTTATGAAATTTTCATACCTGCATATCGTATTTTTCTGCGAATATCAGGTGATATTGTAGGTAAAATAAAGGAAATATATGTCTGTGTTTCAATTTTTTTTTATCACCATGAAGAACCACCAAAACAAATTTTAAAATGTCTGAGACAAAAGGAAAAAAGTAAGCTGCACAGCCTGTGTGTACAGACCGAAGGTCGACAGCGGTGAGTGGTGACAAGCTGAATGAAATCTAGGAGGTGCTCGCATGAGAAATAGAAGCAATCCAGAAGATCAAAAACTGAAAAATGCGGCAGCACTCACCCAGTTGTGGTCCAGTTCTTTATTTAGAACATGAGTAAATACAGCTTTTCGGTCCGAGGGAGTGCAGTTGGATGGGAGGTGAGCAGGTGAATGACGACAGCTGTTTCGCGCTGATCCAAGCGCTTCTACAGGACCTGTAGAAGCGCTTGGATCAGCGCGAAACAGCTGTCGTCATTCACCTGCTCACCTCCCATCCAACTGCACTCCCTCGGACCGAAAAGCTGTATTTACTCATGTTCTAAATAAAGAACTGGACCACAACTGGGTGAGTGCTGCCGCATTTTTCTGTTTTTGAAATTTTAAAATGTGTTCCCTTTTCTGGAACAATAATTTTTATACAGTGTGTTATACCAGCCTCTCTATCAACAAAGTAAACTGAGATCTTCCTTGTGTACTACTTAAACAGATGGTTCCTATCACATCATACATTATGTGGTCTGAGTGAGGGATATCAGAGCCAAACCGTAACACATACACATGCAATAAAACCCATTTCACTGGTGCCTGGAGTCACAGCGCTACACCTTGACCCATGCAACCCCTAGAAGTGAACATAGGCTCAAAATACTTAGGCCACGATTCTTCAAGGCCTGCAAAGGACAAGCCAGTGTTGATGAAAGGCCACAAATTTTGCATCAACTTTCAAGAGAAAATTGCCTTGGTCCAGGCTATACAAAATAGGCCCCTAGATACATTGGCAAGAATCCAGTAATCACCATTGAAATTGATGGAATTCCTTTCTCAGCTTTACGTGACACAGACTCGGAAGTCACCAACATTCAAGCCTCCTTCGACGAACGCTACTGGAAAACTGACCAGTTACTGCACCTTCAGGAAGCCTTCATAAATGTTATTGCCAGCAATGGTCAAGCTGTTCCCCAGCAAGGTTATTGGGAACCTACAGTAAAAATGTAACAACTTTTCAAAGTGTTTTATGCCAGATTTTTGGCAAGAAAACTTTGATGAGTCAGGGCCATAGAAGTGTGTACAGTATATCAGAAACACTTAGGTTTGACCACTATAAAAATATGATGTAATAGAGAATAGACATTCACTTTAAGTTTATTAATAATTATCTAAACTCATTTTCATCCACTGCCTAATGATTACTAGCTTCCATTCCATTATCTGATCCATCTTGGGTTTACTCAGCAATGCATCTATACAAAGGATTAATGTCTGCTGTGTGATTTCTGAGAATGTTTTCCTTCTGAATATAGCTACAGCTGTTAGCGTATGATGTTAAGAGATTATCATTATTATAGAATTATAGCTGCAGCTACGTTTATCATTAATTCTATGCTTTTTCCAGTTTTTCCAGGTAATTAAGATTATTTAGGATCAGTCATCATTTTTGGCTAAAGTTATTAGCGAGTGAGAGGTTTAACATACATTTATGTAAAGAGTTCATCTTATGTTCGTAAATGGTAAAAATTACAAAGTGCTTGTAAAATCAAACATCTATGTAACTAAATTTAATTTCTTAGTAAAAATGTTCTCCATTTTCAAAAACTGAGAGATTTTTATTTTCATACTTTACAGTTTGGGGCTTAGGTTACCGGCAACCTTAGCAGTGGCGTTGTGTCATCAGCAAGAAGTCTCATAAGCAAAGTCAAAAAGTCCACGCTTGTTTTTCTTTTTTTTCCCTCACTGCTCCCTTGAGTTTTCTGTTATTTTTCTTTTTAAATCCACCATACATTTACAGAAATTTGGGCCTTTTTCTTCAATGCTGATTTTTATGGTCTTTACAAGGGGGCGTTGCCAGCAGGATTCTATGGAGGCTTTATTTTGATTTGCATTATTATCCTGTGAGCCACACCACATTGGTTGAGGCCATAAAAATTAGCACTAAATAAAAAGGTCTAAATCTCTAAAACCATAAAGCAAATTTAAAAAATTAATACACCTGAGGGGGAGCAGTGGTAGTAAAATAGGAGCAAAATCTAACCACTTTTAAACTAATGACATCCTGCAGAGTAAAAGACATCACTGCACATGTGCTGATCTATGTAATTCTGGTTCTGGCAAAATTATTTCAGCCACAAACAACATGTCTCTTTTCTAATGCTACAGGAGACCAATTTTCATTAAATTTCTGTCGTCAACTGCATTCCTAAATCCTATCCAACATGGTCCTCCTGGTGCCAACCTAAAGGCGTCTTTCTTTGTTGCTTTTTTTGTTTTCAATGTTTTGAATTCTTTAATTCATCCCTCTAGATATATATGTACCGTATATACTCGAGTATAAGCCGACCCGAGTATAAGCCGACCCGAGTATAAGCCGACCCCCGTAATTTTGCCACAAAAAACTGGGAAAACTTATTGACTCGAGTATAAGCCTAGGGTGGAAAATGCAGCAGCTACCGGTGAATTTCAAAATTAAAAATAGATGCTCCATACTGTTCATTATGGCCCCATAGATGCTCCACATAAAGCTGTGCCATATATAATGCTCTGCACCATTCAGTATAGCCCCATAGACACTCCACATAAAGCTGCCCCATATATAATGCTCTGCACAGTTCATTATGGCCCCATAGATGCTCCATAGAATGCTGTGCCATATACAATGCTCTGCACCTTTGATTATGGCCCCATAGATGCTCCATAGAAAGCTGTGCCATATACAATGCTCTGCACCTTTGATTATGGCCCCATAGATGCTCCATAGAAAGCTGTGCCATATACAATGCTCTGCACCTTTGATTATGGCCCCATAGATAGCTGTGCCATATACAATGCTCTGCACCTTTGATTATGGCCCCATAGATGCTCCATAGAAAACTGTGCCATATACAATGCTCTGCACCTTTGATTATGGCCCCATAGATGCTCCATTGAAAGCTGTGCCATATACAATGCTCTGCACCTTTGATTATGGCCCCATAGATAGCTGTGCCATATACAATGCTCTGCACCTTTGATTATGGCCCCATAGATAGCCGTGCCATATACAATGCTCTGCACCTTTGATTATAGCCCCATAGATGCTCCATAGAAAGCTGTGCCATATACAATGCTCTGCACCTTTGATTATGGCCCCATAGAAAGCTGTGCCATATACAATGCTCTGCACCTTTGATTATGGCCCCATAGATAGCTGTGCCATATACAATGCTCTGCACCTTTGATTATGGCCCCATAGATAGCTGTGCCATATACAATGCTCTGCACCTTTGATTATGGCCCCATAGATAGCTGTGCCATATACAATGCTCTGCACCTTTGATTATGGCCCCATAGATAGCTGTGCCATATACAATGCCCTGCACCTTTGATTATGGCCCCATAGATAGCTGTGGCATATATAATGCCCTGCACCTTTGATTATGGCCCCATAGATAGTTGTGCCATATATAATGCCCTGCACCTTTGATTATGGCCCCATAGATAGCTGTGCCATATACAATGCTCTGCACCTTTGATTATGGCCCCATAGATAGCTGTGCCATATACAATGCCCTGCACCTTTGATTATGGCCCCATAGATAGCTGTGCCATATATAATGCTCTGCACCTTTGATTATGGCCCCATAGACGCTCCACATAAAGCTGTGCCATATATATAATGCTCTGCACCGTTGCCCCATAGATACTCCACATAAATCTGTGCAATATACAATGCTGCTGCTGCAATAAAAAAAACCCCACATACTCACCTCTCTTGCTTGCAGCTACTCAGCGTCCCGTCCCGGCGTCTCTCTGCACTGACTGTTCAGGCAGAGGGCGGCGCGCACACTAGCACGTCATCGCGCCCTCTGACCTGCACAGTCAGAACAAGAGGACGCGAAGACAGAGCGGCGCCCGGCGTGTGGAACGCGGACAGGTAACTATGAGATACTTACCTGCTCCAGGCGTCCCTGGCTCCTTATCCCGGACAGCTGGTCTCCGGGTGCCGCAGCCTCTTCCTCTGTCAGCGGTCACCGGTACCGCTGATTAGAGGAATGAATTTGTGGCTCCACCCCTATGGGAGTGGGGTCCATATTCATTTCTCTAATGAGCGGTACCATGTGACCGCTGAACAGGGGACGAGCTGCGGCACTGAAGACCGTGGGACGGGCAGGGGGAGCGCCAGGAGCGCCGGGACTAGGTAAGTATGCGACACGATCTCTCCCCCTCACCCGCCGACCCCACCGCCGACCGTGACTCGAGTATAAGCCGAGAGGGGCACTTTCAGCCCAAAAATTTGGGCTGAAAATCTCGGCTTATACTCGAGTATATACGGTATATATAGAGTTGAAACCAGAAGTTTACATACACTATATTAAGAGACATATACAGGTCCTTCTCAAAAAATTAGCATATAGTGTTAAATTTCATTATTTACCATAATGTAATGATTACAATTAAACTTTCATATATTATAGATTCATTATCCACCAACTGAAATTTGTCAGGTCTTTTATTGTTTTAATACTGATGATTTTGGCCTACAACTCCTGATAACCCAAAAAACCTGTCTCAATAAATTAGCATATTTCACCCGTCCAATCAAATAAAAGTGTTTTTTAATAACAAACAAAAAAACCATCAAATAATAATCAGTTATGCACTCAATACTTGGTCGGGAATCCTTTGGCAGAAATGACTGCTTCAATGCGGCGTGGCATGGAGGCAATCAGCCTGTGACACTGCTGAGATGTTATGGAGGCCCAGGATGCTTCAATAGCGGCCTTAAGCTCATCCAGAGTGTTGGGTCTTGCGTCTCTCAACTTTCTCTTCACAATACCCCACAGATTCTCTATGGGGTTCAGGTCAGGAGAGTTGGCAGGCCAATTGAGCACAGTAATACCATGGTCAGTAAACCATTTACCAGTGGTTTTGGCACTGTGAGCAGGTGCCAGGTCGTGCTGAAAAATGAAATCTTCATCTCCATAAAGCATTTCAGCCGATGGAAGCATGAAGTGCTCCAAAATCTCCTGATAGCTAGCTGCATTGACCCTGCCCTTGATGAAACACAGTGGACCAACACCAGCAGCTGACATGGCACCCCACACCATCACTGACTGTGGGTACTTGACACTGGACTTCAGGCATTTTGGCATTTCCTTCTCCCCAGTCTTCCTCCAGACTCTGGCACCTTGATTTCCGAATGACATGCAAAATTTGCTTTCATCAGAAAAAAGTACTTGGGACCACTTAGCAACAGTCCAGTGCTGCTTCTCTGTAGCCCAGGTCAGGCGCTTCTGCCGCTGTTTATGGTTCAAAAGTGGCTTTACCTGGGGAATGCGGCACCTGTAGCCCATTTCCTGCACACACCTGTGCACGGTGGCTCTGGATGTTTCCACACCAGACTCAGTCCACTGCTTCCTCAGGTTCCCCAAGGTCTGGAATCGGTCCTTCTCCACAATCTTCCTCAGGGTCCGGTCACCTCTTCTCGTTGTACAGCGTTTTCTGCCACATTGTTTCCTTCCAACAGACTTACCATTGAGGTGCCTTGATACAGCACTCTGGGAACAGCCTATTTGTTGAGAAATTTCTTTCTGGGTCTTACCCTCTTGCTTGAGGGTGTCAATGATGGCCTTCTTGACATCTGTCAGGTCGCTAGTCTTACCCATGATGGGGGTTTTGAGTAATGAACCAGGCAGGGAGTTTTTAGAAGCCTCAGGTATCTTTTGCATGTGTTTAGAGTTAATTAGTTGATTCAGAAGATTAGGGTAATAGGTCGTTTAGAGAACCTTTTCTTGATATGCTAATTTATTGAGACAGGTTTTTTGGGTTATCAGGAGTTGTAGGCCAAAATCATCAGTATTAAAACAATAAAAGACCTGACAAATTTCAGTTGGTGGATAATGAATCTATAATATATGAAAGTTTAATTGTAATCATTACATTATGGTAAATAATGAAATTTAACACTATATGCTAATTTTTTGAGAAGGACCTGTATGTATGTTTTTCTCAATATCTGACATGAAATCAGAATGAACTTTTCCCGTTTTAGGTCAATTAGGATTACCATAATGATTAACATTTGCCAAATGCCTGACAAAACTGGTGTAACTGATCCAGGTTTGTAGTTCGCCTTGCTTGCACCTGCCTTTTCAACATTGTCCACACATTTTCAATAGGATTGAGATCAGGGGATTGTGATGGTAACTCCAAAATATTGACTTTGTTATCCTTAAGCCACTTTGTTACCATTTTGGCAGTATGCTTTGGGTCATTGTTTATTTGGAAGACTAATTTCCGCCCAAGCTTTAACTTCCTGGCTGATAGTTTGAGATGTTGTTTCAGTATTGCCACATAATCTTCTTTTCTCATGATGCCATCTATTTTGTGAAGTGCACCAGTCCTTCCTGCAGCAAAACAACCCCACAACATGATAATGTCACCCCCCTGTGTTTCACAGTTGGGATGGTGTTCTTAGTGTCATGACTCTGGACAGGATGGCTCCGCCTCCTCCATGGTCAGGTCAGGGTTAATTCAGTCCGTCTCTCGTTGGTTTTGGGGTGGCTACTTAATGTTGACAGTATCTGCATTTAGTGTCGGTGATACTTCCGTATACTCGGTTAGTGGTTGCTTACCCAGGTGACTCGTCCTTAAACGTGTGCCTCTGTGTTTGTGTGCTTTGTATGATTCGGTTTGTCCCCTGACTACTGCCTCTGTATCCTGCTTTTGTACTGCTCTGTCTCTCCTGGTTATCTGACCATCTTGGCTTGTCCCCGTTTACTCTTTGTCTTGTTCCTAGGAAAACCAAATCCGCAGTGCCCATGCTGCGGAAAATACCACGCGGAAATGCTGCGGTTTATTTTCCGCAGCATGTCAATTCTTTGTGTGGATTCCACAGTTTTACACCTGCCCCTCAATAATAATCCGCAGATGTTAAAACACAGGTGAAATCCGCACAAAAAATGCTGGAAATCCGCGGGTGATTTTTCAAAAACTGAGCGGAAAAATCTGCACAGAAATCCTCAACGTGGGTTCATAGCCTAAGTCTATAACCTTCTGACATGTCTCTGAATTTCCAAACAATAATTTTTGTATTTTTTTCTGAAAAATGGTCAAAATTTTTAAAAAACAGGGCTTTTAGACCTCAAATAATGCAAAGAAAACAAGTTCATAATCATTTAGAAACAACAATACTAATGTTTTAACTCAGTAAGAGTTCAGAAATCAATATTTTGTGGAATAACCATGATTTTTAGTCACAGCTTTCATGCGTCTTGGCATGCTTCCGACCAGTGTTTCACACTGCTTCTGGCGCAAAAATGTAAGCAGTTCTTTGTTTCATGGCTTGTGACTATCCATCATCCTCTTGATTACATTCCAGAGGTTTTTAATGGGGTTCAGGTCTGGAGATTGGGCTGCCCATGACAGGATTTTGATGTGGTGGTCTCTTAATTTTTGCCAGAGCTGTAAATGAGGTATCGCTGTAATTGTACTGACCCCAAGACTAAAACTGCCTTGCCAATTTTACCACATGCGGAACGGTATTAAAAAAAGCAGTTCCTGAATAGCTGTTTATTCTTTATTCTGTCTTCCAAAAATCGAAATAGAAAGCGATCAAAAAATGTCATGAGCCCAAATATGGTACCAATAAAAACGTCAGCTCGTCCCGCAAAAAATAAGCCATATCATGAATCAGTTGAAATATGGAAAAATTATAGCTCTCAAAATATGGTGATGCAAAAACTAGTTTTCACAATAAAAAGCATATTTTAGTGTGTGACAGAAACCAAACATTAAAACCCGATATAAATCTGGAATCGCTGTAATCGCACCGACCCAAATAATAAAGTCGCCATATCACTTATATCACATGAGGAACTACGTAAAAAAATAAATAAATTCCAATTCTTCAGATGCTGTTGATTTTTTTCCTTCTGCCTTCCAAAGATCGCAGTAAGGCTCAGCTTACATTTATCCTGTGCTCTGAACTGAGCTCTTACACCTCGGTTTCCATGTAAATCTATGAAATACGTGATTCAGATGGAACCTCTGCCAGAAGATTCCCTATAATGAGGCAAATGGAGGCGCTGTTGATGCCATAGGACCTGTGATCTGGCGGTGTCCATCTTATACGATTGCATAAAAGTGCTGTCACCCACAGTTTTGTGCACTTCTGAAAAGAAGGACACCGCTGAACAGAGGCTAGACGGAGTCGAGAGTAACTATGCTGCCAAAGTAAGTGCTCAGCGTAGGGCGCCGGATAAATATGATCATAAATGTTATGTAAAATTTTCCCAATAAAAGCTTCAACTCAATCCACAAAAGCAAATCCTCACTCAGGTCCATAATCTGTTAGCGAAAATATAGGGGATTCCACATTACTGGTAGCACAAAGGCTCAGGAAAAGCGAAATGGCTCCTCAACACTCAAAAGAAATTCAGCAAATTCTCCACTCCCAAATCCAAATGCCCCCTTCCCTTCTGAGCCCCAGTGTGCCTAAACCACATTTAGCGCCCACATGTTACTGGTCACTTACTTACTGGTTACTACAGCAGCAGTTTGCAGTTTTCACTCAGCAACATTCACTGCTGCTTGTTTCTGGAAGCACCTATGGAATCAAAATCGTCACTACATCTGTAGATAAATTCCCAAATGGTGTAAATTTCCAAAATGGGGTCACTTGAGGGGGAAATCTGCTTTTCTAGCACTTAGGGGCTCTGTATATGGAGTCTGCACACTATTCTATGAAAATCTGCGCTCCATTAGGCAAATACAGAGTCTCTCCGTATGGCTAAGCAGTGCTGTACAGCCACATATGGAGTACTTCTTTATTCAGCAGAAATTGTGGGGCAAATTTTGGTTACATTTTTACCATTTTTCTACTAAGAAAATGTAAAATTTGGGGCTAACACAATTTTGGTGGTGAAAATGTAAATTATTTTTTCTTCACTGCCCAATGGTATAAAATTCTGTGACACACCTGTGGTGTCAATATAATCACTGCACCCCTAGATGAATTTACTGAGAGGTTTAGTTTGCAAAATGGGGTTACTTGTGGGGGCTTCTGCTGTTCCGGCACCTCAGGGGCTCTGCCAATGTGACATGGCACCTTCAAACTAGTGCAGCAAAATCTGCACTGTAATATGGCGCTACTTCCGTTCTGAGCTTTGCACTGTGCCTAAAAAGTAGTTTTTGACCACATATGGGGTATCAGTGAGTTCAGGAGAAATTGAAAAACAAATTTTGTGGTCAATTTCCTCTGTTACCCTTGTGAAAATGCAAAATTTGGAGCTAAAAACTATTTTTGCGGGAAAAATCTGATTTTTTTTATTTTCACATCTTAACGTTATAAATTTCTGTGAAGCACCTGTGGGTTCAAGGTGCTCAATGCACATCTAGACAAGTTCTGTAAGGGGGTCTAGTTTCCAAAATGGTGTTATTTGTGGGGGTTTTCACTGTTTAGGCACATCAGGGGCTTTCCAAACATGACATGGAATCCGCTAATTACTCTAGCAAATTTTACATTCAAAAAGTGAAATGGCTCTCCTTCCCTTCCAAGCCCTGCCGTGTGCCCAAACAGTAGATTTTCCTCACATATGGGATACTGGCATTCTCAGGATAATTGCACAACAAATTGTATGGTCCATTTTCCCCTGTTACCCTTGCGAAAGTAAAAAAAAAAAAAATAGGTCTAAAGGAAAATCTTTGTGACAGAAAAGTAAATGTTTATTTTTTTCCTTCCACATTCCAAAAATTCCTGTGAAGCACCTGACAGGTTAATAAACTTCTTGAATATGGTTTTGAATACCTTGAGGAGTGCAGATTTTAGAAAGGTGTCACTTTTGGGAATTTTCTGTCATATACAGTGGGCCCCTCAAAGTCACTTCAAATGTGAGGTGGTTCCTAAGAAAAATAGTTTTTCAAATTTTGCTGAAAAAATGGGGGTGCATCTTATAATGCAGACATACCTTACCGGCCGCAGGCTGGGATGAGGGGGGTGTCCGGTGCTCCGGGCGTCCAGTGCTCCGAGTGTCCGGTGCTGCTGCTGGGGCTCTTCCGACATCTTGTGAAAGGCCAGAGCCCCCGCAGTGACATGGCTTCCTATGCGGTGGACTGGACTCCGGGAATATTGCTGCCAGTCGGGGGGGGGGGGGGTACGGTGTCTCATGCGCAGATGGAGATCTCGGCACCGAGTGACCAAACTGGAATCTACATCCCACACAAGTGGCTCAGGTAGTGCAGCTCATCCAGGATGGCATATCAATACGAGCTGTGGCAAGAAGGTTTGCTGTGTCTGTCAGCGTAGTGACCAGAGGCTGGAGGCGCTACCATGAGAAAAGCCAGTACACCAGGAGAAGTGAAGGGGGCCGTAGGTGGGCAACAACCCAGCAGCAGGACCACTACCTCAGCCTTTGTGCAAGGAGGAACAGAAGAAGCACTGCCAGAGCCCTGCAAAATGACCTCCAGTGGGCCAAAAATGTGCATGTGTCTGCACAAACGGTTAGAAACTGACTCCATGAGTATGGTCTGAGTGCCCGACGTCCACAGATGGGGGTTTGTTATGATCCTAGTGGCAAGGATCGCAGGTCGGACTAGCTAAGTAACTGAACAGACTACTAGCTCTGGGGAAGTGGTAACTAGATTGACCGCAACCTGATCCTATCCGCAAACAACTATAGGCAGCCGTGGAACGTTACCTAAAAATCCTAGACGTCTCGTCACGGCCTGAGAAACTGACTATTCCTGGAGGGAAAGTAAGTCCTCACTTGCCTCAGTGGAATGACCCCAAAGATATAGAATAGCCCCCCACAAATATTAACGGTGAGTTAAGGGGAAAGCACAAACGCAGAGATGAAATCAGATTTAGCAAATGAGGCCCGCTAATACTAGATAGCAGAAAATAGGAAGGAAACTGTGCGGTCAATAAAAAACCCTATTCAAAATATCCACGCAGAGATTGCTCGAGCCCCCGCACCAACTAAGGGTGCGGGGGAAGCAACTCTGTACCCCAGAGCTTACCAGCAAAAAGAAATCACATGTTAGCAAGCTGGACTAGACTCATCATACACAGAAATCATATTGCAGGCAGATGAGCAAAAAATATTCAAACAGAACTTCGCTTATCCTGAAGAGGCAGAAAATGAGATAATCAGGAGTAATCAGAATAGCACTGAATACATTGACAGCCGGCAACAAGTGGAAGTGAAGCAGAGCTAAATAGGAGCCTCCCTGGTGAATAACTAGGCAGCTGATCCAGCAGACCCGCAGGATAATAAACCAAACCACCAGGGGGAGCCAAAAAACCAAAGTCACACAATACCATCTGTGACCACAAGAGGGAGCCTGAAAACGGAGTTCACAACAGGGGTTGTGCTCAGAGCCCAACACTGTACAGGATGCTTGGCATTTGCCATAGAACACCAGGATTGTCAAATTTGCCACTGGCGCCCTGTGCTCTTCACAGATGAAAGCAGGTTCACACTGAGCACATGTGACAGACGTGACAGAGTCTGGAGATGCCGTGGAGAGCGATCTGCTGCCTGCAACATCCTTCAGCATGACTGGTTTGGCAGTGGGTCAGTAATGGTGTGGGGTGGTACAGCCCTCCATGTACTCGCCAGAAGTAGCCTGACTGCCATTAGGTACCAAGATGAGATCCTCAGACCCCTTGTGAGACCATATGCTGGTCCTGTTGGCCCTGGGTTACTCCTAATGCAGGACAATGCCGGACCTCATGTGGCTGGAGTGTGTCAGCAGTTCCTGCAAGATGAAGGCATTGAAACTATGGATTGGCCCGCCTATTCCCCAGACTTGAATCCGATTGAACACATATGGGACATCCACCAACGTCACATTGCACCACAGACTGTCCAGGAGTTGGTGGATGTTTTAGTCCAGGTCTGAGAGGAGATCTTTCAGGATACCATCCGCCGCCTCATCAGGAGCATGCCCAGGCATTGTAGGGAAGTCATACAGGCACGTGAAGGCCACACATACTACTGAGGATCATTTCCTTGTCTTGAGGCATTTCCACTGAAGTTGGATCAGCCTGTAACTTCATTTTGCACTTTGGTTTTGAGTATCATTCCACCTCCAGGCCTCAGTGGGATATTAATTGTGATTTACATTGATAATTTTTAGGTTTTATTGTTCTCAACACATTCCATTATGCAATAAATAAAGATTTGCAACTGGAATATTTCAA